>NW_017100079.1:594312-614285 GCF_001412225.1 Nicrophorus vespilloides | reverse complement strand
TTAATAATCGGGCAAAAGAGGCCTTAAAAATGTTATTGTAGAAATTATAATAATAAAAGACACTATCGGGATTTCGATTGTCGGGATTTCGATTGTCGGTCTTTCGGTTGTCGGGCTTGCGATATAGACCCTTTTTAAAGATAGCAACGATAGAAAACACATTTTTTTGGTCAAATAAATTAGAATGATAATAAATATTTAACAATTTAATTTAGAAATTACAAACTACAGCCTCCAAAATATCGGATTTACTTGTCTATTATGAACAATAAATGTAGAATCAAAATTTTTCTAAACCAAATAAACTTTATTTTTCAATTTTAAATTAAGTTCTAAATTAAAAATATGTTCATTTGTAATCATTTATTTGTAATAGAGATCATTAATTTTACTAATGCATATGAATATTAACGATTTATTAATGATTTTCTATGAAACGTTTACATAAAAATTGGTATTATTCGTATCAACAATTACAATACACAACAATTTAATATTGAATCACTGAAGCAATTTAATTTTAAATACGAAAGAATCACATTGAAATATGTACGGCTCAAAGAGCTTAAGCTCGCAAAAAGCCACAAAAATTAACTTAAGAAATAACACTGTAACACCTTAAAACAAAATAAAAGAATTTAAAAGCAAGCAAGCAAGCATTGAAATATGTTTGCAGATCAAAAGGGAAAACAATTGACGCGCACAGAAATCGTTTAGAAACATTTGGATGCAGGTTGGCATACAATATGTGATGCGGAGAGTAGTAGGAGTGCATGCGAGAAAGATCGATACGTTTTCTGCAATTCTCTTATATATTCGGACAAGCGTAGCATAGTTTCCAGCAGGATTTCTAAAGCAAACGGACTGCATAGTAAACTAAATCACAACTCCTTATTATTGTTTAAATATTAGCATTATCAGTTTATTTCTAACCCGTTCTATAATAGAATGCCCCGATATCCGCTTGTTTGGATATCAAAACTGGAGACATTCTCGCAGTTTAAGTCTAGTTTTTATTTTTCTATGCAACGAGATAACATTTTATTCATATGGATATACATATTCGATAATGGATTTTTAAATTCCTAGGATTTGCGAATGCAGCATGTTTATTTAGTGCGTTTTGTTTATTTATTTCATTTGTAGTTTCAGTTACAAATAATTGGTTTTGTTATTTTATTTCAAAGCTTTCAGTTTGGTTGGATTCCGAAATTATTTGGATTTATTGTTACATTGAAATTAAAATAATTTAATTAGTTAGTTAACAATGTTGGAATTATAACTGAAATAATTTAGTGATTTGCATTTAAATGATGTAATCTAAATAAAAATCGTGTAGATATTATTTTATATCTCTCCCCTTTTGTATCAACACAAGCAGAAATTATTTAAATACAATTGAATCTAATGATATCAGATCGTACTAAACATTTCCTGAAATTGGTTCTTTATGCATATGTTTTTTTTTATAAATGTTTCTTGTTTACATTTGGGGATCACAATTAGGGGGTTTAGAAAATGCAACATACATTTAAGCAGCGTTATGGTAATCTTTGCTAATCTCCCTCTATATCTTTCACTTAGCTATTCATGAGTAATCCCTATTTTTAGTGGTACAAAGAGACGCGTGCGGCTACACCACAGGTTTTAGAGTGGCTTATGTTTCGTCCCCTCGGATTATGAATAGCTGAGAAACGCAAGGTGTGTCTGCATGTGTATAGAAGTATGCATGGAAAAAAGTATCTCCATTCAATTGAACCCCCCGGTGTGGATGATCATCATCATCATCATTACGCAAAACAAAACATATTAAAATGCGGAAGCCTCTGTCCCTAGGTGTTAAAAGAAGCGCTCTTAACGACTTTTAAATTATTAAGAAGCGGAATTATTAGTTTCCGCAGTATTGTTCTCACATTTAAAGGACTGAAATTAGTTGTACAGAAGACTCGAGTACGCAACCATCGCAGAAAGAGTAGGAGTTGGAGAAGCAACTTTTTCTGAGTGGAAATAAGTGAAAATATGGATTCTACGGTTGTGGAAACTTAACGAGAAGAAAAAGGAGACTAAATTCGCGCGGAAACGGAATTGAATGTTGGTGCTGTATTATTCAGTGTTCCGCGACGATGAAATTATTATTCCGTTCTGCAACCACCCATCATCATCCCCCGGTGAACCCAAAAACTCTTATGAATAAATTTCATCACGCGCTTGATTTATATACATGAATTACTATTATGTATATATCTATATATATAAAAATAAATTTTGTTAGATCTTTGATTAAAAATGCCTCGGAAATTGTCGTTGCGAACCTTTTGTGAGAGTGGCAAGGTTGAGGGGTAAGGGAGGACGAGTCCAGCAGTAACAGCATCTGCACCCCGAAATAATAGAATTGAAAGCTCTCAACAAACATTGCAACACATGTTGCACTTTTATCATGACTGCAAGCCCCTAAATCATATAAGGAAATATTAATACTGCGCTATTCTGCCATTATAATTACATTAAGCCACGATTAGATATTCATCCCTTTTCCCTTTGCCCATTTGCATATTACCCTTAATATGCTAATCTCAATCAATACGCCTCACTAATTCTATTACTAATATATAGATTTTATAGATCTAGGATGATTAAGTTTACATCAGATTTTCGTAAATGAGCCCGATGAGATTTCATTATAATTATCTAACTTCCTCTTTGTTTCTCATTTGTAATACCTACATTTAATTAAATATTAGCGCATTTACTACTTAAGTAATAATAGTAACATTTCCTTCCAAAACGTTTTAATTTTGTGAATACATACAAGTTTATACATAATACTATATCTATTTATTACATAAAAAATGAATAATTCCTGTTGGAGCTTAAATTAGTTTCAAACTGTAAAGCATGGAAATAAATCATAGAATTTTATATTAAATCACGAGTAAAGCTTTAGTCACAATTGGGTTAGGCAATTTGTCATGGGTATGATAAATTTTAATCTAGTTTTAACGTACAGTTGGCAATTTTCGTGAGGTCCGAAGAAATTAATTCTGCGCATAATATACATTATTTAAATGTAGTCCGAACTTTGTTTTTGGAGCATAGCAGCAAAAAAAATGGAGGAGAGTAGAAAGGTCAGGACAATATTTCGTCGGGATTTCTGGGTCCGTGTAATTTGGCATGGAACAGTGTAAACAATTGTGCCCGTAACGCTTCTAAACACTAATCTAGCGTTAAGGTTTGCTCCCAGTCCAGTGGTCATTCATTAACACTTACAAATGAGTATCTAACAAAATCTACTGTTTGCATGCAACTAATCCAGAAGCGGATGCGAATAATTTTAAAGCCCGGATTGAAATACGGAAAAGTATATAATCCATCCCTCCCACTATACACCCCGATACAAAATCAACAAGCTGTCAAACACGTAGCCGAGAGCCTCTTGTTTGTTGCAGGATTATACCACGCGACGCTCGAGTATTATTTCATATCGCAAAATTCGCTACCCCCAGTGAAGTGCAGCGCACGACCCTAAGAACTATGGAATTTGGCGGATTTATCGTCTATTGTTAAGTGTATTGATACTCGCAACTTGAGTAAAGAATCGCGGGGGTGCGTTAATCGTGTTTGGGTAGTTGATACGCAACCCTCGTCGACAAAAAAAGAGAAGGAATAAAAACAACAATTTCCCGTTAACATAATCCAATTATTGTTTGTTGTCGAGCGAAGTAAATGCGTTTCGCCTATTGTTCGTTAAAAGCCCCCAAAAACGCACACATAAAGAAAGAAGGAAAGCATTAGCCACATTGTAATACTTGCTTATACAAAACGCACCAACAATTTTTTGTAGCTTCCAAAATGTAATGAATTAATTAGAACGGCGTTTTCCGAACACCTGAATAAATTTCAATATTCTCGCTTGCGTAATGTTTTTACTTGTTTCGTTTTTCCCCAAATATCTTCCGGATGGATGACACATTCTGTTCATTAGCACTAATTGCTGCCTCGTTTCGCTGTTCGCGTATATATTTTTTTTACGCTATGTGTTTTATTGGCCGGTTCCCGTTTGCAGTTTTTTTTTTGTTGTGTTCGTTCGCCTTTTAAAATGGAAATTCGCAGCGCAATTCCAGCGGATATTCTTAGGGTTGAAAGCACGTATGGAGATAAAGGACGCTGCAGATGAGTAATTTTCTCGGATGTCTTCGGTAATTACGGTGCAAGTGCGAAATGAAAAAGGGCTGCCTCTTACGAAACGCTGATGGAAAAACACATGGCGCAACGTCACGGGGTTATGTTTTAAATTGCATCGAAAGTTAGCGTGACTATTATGCTGAGGGGTGACTGTGTGAGGGGTGGTGCTGTCTGCTTTGGCTCGTATCGGGGTAATTTTTCACAAAACTGGCTTAGATGTGAGCGTCCGTTATGTAATTGATGTATGTGGAAAGGGCCACAATGACCCTGCATACGTGCATTAAAAGGGCCCCCATTGTCGCGTTTTCTATTTGCGACGCACCGCAACGTTCAGTTGTCACACATTTTCATGGACGTGCTATCAGATTAGGATTACACATTCAATTATATCTGGGTCATACTTCACTTCGGAGGGTTGGAAAGTCGGACGCTCTTGCACACGATCAATCGGAAAATAGACGAATTATACCGCATCG
Source organism: Nicrophorus vespilloides (assembly GCF_001412225.1). Taxonomy (NCBI): domain Eukaryota; kingdom Metazoa; phylum Arthropoda; class Insecta; order Coleoptera; family Silphidae; genus Nicrophorus; species Nicrophorus vespilloides. The sequence continues at coordinate 609,627 of NW_017100079.1, read as the reverse complement.
CAATAAATACAAATACTACAATCTAACATCAATTGCATAACAAATCCCTTGATCGCACTGTTTGTTGTTAGCATTCGTATTATATCACTCGATTTCAACATAGAAATTATATTTAGAAATTATTATCAGCAGCGTAATTTAAATTTAAAACAAAAACAGATAAATAATAAATAGATTAGTTTAATTACTAATAATAATGCACTTTTTTCAAATTATTTATGAAATCAATAAATTCGTTTAATTATTTTAAAAAAATGCTGGTTTCACACTATGCATTACATGATACATAAATGTCTGTGAGGCGTATCAACTTTTATTTACACATTGCGCAATTGCAGCTGTCATCAGACACAACCAGAAACAATAGCAGTTAATATACTTGATAAAAATTTATGTCACGTCATAGCATTCAATTTATTGTTAAATGCAAAAGTCTTATTTTTTATTTAATGGCAATATTTTTGTCATTAATTTTTTTCCACAAATTTATATTGGCTAGAAATACTGTACAAATTGTCTGTACAAATTGTTTGTTTTTTAATATATTATAAATTATATTTTATTATTAAAGGACTAAAGCACGAAATAATAAAACCAAGTGAATCTTATCTCTTTCTATTCTCTAAGAAATCTAAGTTATTATTAAATTGTTTAATTTTAATGTAGATAAAAACAGTTTTACAATCACATGTATTGTTCTTAATTAAATTTGAAAAAAATACAAGGATTTTCTTGATTAAATTAATATTGTAAGGTATTAATATTCCCATCCAAATCCACATATTTTTATTAACTGTAAATTTAGTCAGTAATAAATTATTGAGAGAATTTTTATAAACCACAGTTTGACACGCAATCTATATAACAGTTTACATCAAATGTTTTAGCAATAAATCATATTGACACTTTAAGGGCTAAAACGTTTCAAACCACTAAACCTACCTTTAAGATCTCATTAACCCTCCTTCGTACATTATTATTGCATAACTACGGTACTTTACTAATGACCGTTTTTGTCAATTTCAATTAAGAGTAAAATTGTAAATAATAAAGATGAAATTTAAAAAATAACAAATTCAATTAGTTCAATTATAAACAACATTAATTAACCACAGCACGTGTAATGATTCCATATCCTGATTCGCTCTACATTAATTAAAACAGACATATTTTAATTAGTTAAATTAATTGTATTTCATTCGATTCAATTTAGGAGAATAAATCAATGCTGCGTTTCCGTGAACAAGGGCAATTCTTTGGCGCGACGTCCTAATCATAATTACGTAATAATCCATCGTACGGCCGTGGTCTTTTAGAGCTTTGCATCATCCACAGCTGCGGCCCGGAATCAGACAATTTTCGCACACACCCCCAAGTTTTAATTTTTCCCCTCTCCAGGATCTTATTAAAATATTTCAATATTGAAATTCGGAAAGTTCATGTCTTTTTTTGTACCCACTTCTTTATTTTCTGCTCGCGTAATTTTTTCTTTTCCGCCCGTTTGCTTCGTCCAACGCTGATAATATTAGTTTTTAATGAGTTTTACACGACGGCCATCAATCAATTAAGCACTCGGTAAATTATTAGTTTCGGGCAAACAATTAGTGCGCCTCTATCTCTAGACTGATTCCAATTGAAGTATTCTTTGGAAAACGGAAATGATCAATCATTTTCTTTGTCCCTGTATTTTATTTCCACTAATTGTTTTTCGAAAGTTTATTAATTATATTTAAATTATCTACCATTTTTGAAACAAAAATCCATAAAAAAAATAAAATATTTATAATCTTTAATGCCACAGAAAAACAAAAGTAAACATTTTCCATACAATAATAAACATAAAACCTTTATTTTGTATTATTATTAATCATTCAAATGTATTTTTCTTTATGCGGAATTTTAATAAATAAAATTATAAATAATGTTAATTGTATAATATCAATATTAGCATTGCAGATTTAACAATTAAAATATTCATATAAATGACGCATTTATATCTGTGATTATTTAATAAAAAGATTAATTTGAATTTTAAAAATCGTAAATTGTAACTGGAAAATCGTAGACAATAAAAATATACTTTTGTGTTTATAGACTTGAAAAGTATAATTGAAAATAATTGATTATTTAAAAAAAATGTTTATATTTCATTTTTTAATAATGACTTTTCTGTAAATTCATTGCTTTTTTCTTACATAAAAATTGTAGCTTCACATAACATATGCATTGAGAAAATAATAAGAAGGAAAAGTGTTAATGATGAAAAAGGAAATGTTATTGTATTACTATAAAAGTGCTGCAAGGATACAAATGATTTAAATGAGAGTGTTATAAGTAGAGTAAGGATACAAATAATAAAGTCTTCTTCATAATGTTACATACATAGACACTTAAAAATCAAGTTGCTGAAAATTACAAGAGTGCGAAGAAGAAATAGAGTATTGATCGTAGTAGGGCTAGAATCCCCTAGATTTTATGAGCAGGAATAGTTTTGTTTGGATAACTTGCTGTACACAATACAACCAACCAATAAACGGATTTTATAGTGCTCACAGGTTTACGATTGTTTTGATAAAGTAGTGGATATTAACTTCTGCCCTATCATTTTGACGCCTTCACAACCTTTTTGAAACTAATTAGTTGAGTTAGAATTATGTTCGTATCTATGCTTTGAATACAAATAAAACTTATCTCTAGGAAAACATATTTTTATTTTCTTCCAAAAATATACATGAATCATTGCAAGAAAACTATTGATTTTGTTGCTCTAAATAACTCATTTTTATTTGCACTCATTTAGACCAAAGTTCTTTAATATCTAAAATGTATACTATATGTATACTGAATATACCAATATTTCTTTCTTTATCATTAATCATTCTTTAATTTCTTGATTTATTTTTGATTTTCATAGTTATTTTTTTTATTAAAATGTCATACTAACTTTCATGCATACAATTAAAACGTTTCTATTGTTATAGTTCACAAACTACTTTTTGTAATAAATTTTATCTGTTTGAGTCTTTTATAACAAAAATTAATTGTAATTATTATATAAGCTTTTGCATTACCTGCTAAAAATGTCATATTAATCAAATTGATCTAAGTAGGTATTGAAACTCATGTGTCAGTGTCATATGTAATCACAGTAACAGACTTTTTTTTCTCTTATTCTCTAGGATGTATTGAAGGGCGTAGCGCAATCAGGGAGCTTTAACTTATATCGTAATGCTCTTAGTGACATATGCGATAGTCCGAATCGAGTTAATTTCGTCTGTTAAATTGATTGTGAATTTTATGGTGAGGCATTTTGTGTGCATTTCGTCGAGGGGGTCGAAAGTAAGGAAGCAAGCAGCAGTAGTCAGCCAGCAGGAAATTCTGAGTGAGCTTTTAGCTTTTACTTAATTAATATAGACGTCAGGTTTAATGTGACATTCAGCTTTATGCAGGGGACCTTTAATACAGCTGAAACACGTATGAAAATAAAAGCGAATGGTCCGGTTCTGTCCGAATAAAAACGGAGATTTCGCTTTAACCGCTTTAATTCTTTCTTTTTTTTTCCTTCGCATCAAAACGTACACGAGAATGCTCGAGAATTTGCACAAAAGAATTCCCTAACATAACGAAAGCTACAGTTCGCATTTTCCAACACGTTCTCTAAAGTTTGATGGATTATAAAGTTGGAATCATAACACGCATCCACATGCCTCCCCTAATTCCATATTCAAGCGATTTTCAGCATCGCACGTGATTTTCGGCTTTCATTAAAATTTTCCTTTGATAAATATATGCTTATAAATAGCATAAGTTTCTACAAATGAATTGAAATATAGTAAAAATTTATTCTGTTTTAAGTGTATTTTAATCCATGACATGCTTAATCGTTAAAATGAAATATAAAAACGTAGTTGCTATAGTAATAATACTTAATTTATGAAATTTATAGGTTAAAAGATATTGTGGTCGATTGTTAACTATTAACAAAACCTCGTAAAAATACCAATATTAGTGTATTGCTTCATATTAATAACTATTATTTAATATAAAAGTATAAACAATTATTGTCTTAGATTATTAATTAAGAAACTAATTAATTGCTGATTGAAATTATAAAAGATATTTGTAATTGTATTGAAAATAAATACAATAATCTTTACTTGATGAAAAATATAAATGTGTACACTGTGTCACAAATGCAAGGGGATTTGTTTCGTCTTTGGTGTAAGAAGAATTGTACTTAATTAAATAACTTGTTTAGAAGCCTGGGGTTCGGAAGCGTAATTAGGATGGGTTTTCGTTCGGATACTGTAGCTCTCGTACCTCCCCCAGGGCTCTCAGATTGTTTAATTAAAATTAAAAAGAAAACCAACAGAGCAGCGTATACGACGGAGCGCAGAGAACGAGCGTTGATTGCCCTTTGACTAACTCTTTAATAAGTTATCCAACTAAATCGTACGATTATTATATCATATACCTATATGTTGTTAAAGTTGTAGATATGTACAAACGGCTGCGCTGAATTCTGCTGAAAACATTTTACATACACCGATATTATTAAATTTATAATAAATTGAAGGAAGGTTACTTAATTAATGAATTAATTAATATTACGCTCCTTGTAAGCAAATTTCTATCATAAATAATTTATGGTATTTTAAGAATTTGCTTGTTATTTAACTTTATTAGATTTCCACAAATATTAAGTAATTATTCATTAGTTTTATAAATATATTTTAACCAACTTTATTACATATTTTCTAGATTCAATAGAAAAATAATAATAATGTATTGCATATGTAAATCATATATCAATAATTAAGTGTTATTAGATAATAAATGGACAATATTTATATAATCATGTTTTTTTCCCAAAATTTAAGATTGTGTTAGAGACAACAAAAATAAGAGATTATATAATCTGTACGCTCATAAATTATCTTTACATAATTACTTTATTTTTATATGCTTTTGTATTTGATTAAAGAAAATATAGAAATTAGGATTACGACAAGCTCTAAACGTAAACAATTTCATATTAAACTACAGTAAATAAGTATATTTAGAGCTTTTCCAGTTAATTGACAAACGCTAAATGTGGTCTTACTGTATTATCATAATATCTCTTTCAAACAATAAAGTACGTATTAATACAGTGGAACCTCGCTTAAGAAGTTTAATCCGTTCCAAAATTTCCGGATCTTTACTCGTATAGTGAAATACTCGTATAGTGAAATACTTGTATAGTGAAATATATTAAAAAATACACATATGTGTACACAAGATTTAAAAATGGTGTAACAGGCGCGCAATCCAGGACTCATCCTCACTCGTTATTATATTGTTTTACAATAAAATAAAGAAGAAAATATATATACTTTTTGTAATGTCTTTCTAATTGTTAATGTAATTGTAATAATAATTACTATCTTTTTTTTAATAAAGTTCGCCTAAAATGCATCAATGTTTATTTCACAAGCAGTGCTTCTAAAGTGGTCACTCAGTTTAATTGCATCGTCGCATTGACCTCATTCAATTTAGTATTAATATATGCAAGGTGCGCAAGTCTAGGAGACCGAGAGTAATTAGGCATTCGAGGAGATTGTCGATAAGTGGACACAACAAGGCCCGATGTATCAGGTGACTCATCATGTTGCCATGGATATACCCACAAATGTACTGTCTAGTAAAATCTATTCCTATACCAGTCATATATTTCATATAAGAGAATTCTTTTTAGTATTATTTTTTTTATATTTCAGTATTTTTATATTGTAAAGTCTAAATTTGATATAAAAGGTTAGGAAGAAGAAAGATGAAATTTCGTTTAAAGATGATTATTGTAAATGAAAGCATGTAGAGATTGATTTCGGATAGATTATATTAAGCTACATATCGATATAGTAGTATCAATATGAAGGAAAGGAAAAGAACGGATAGAAATCAAATGCGGAAATTGTCAGTAATGAAAACGGGTCGCATATGGAAGGAGATAAGGGAAAATAAAAATTCGAAACATATTTGGGATTAAGTGTTATCTGCGTTGCGTGCCGAATTACGTATCAAATCGGAATCAAAATAGATGGAAAGCAGAAGGGTAGAATTATGAAATGCAGTCATCCAGAGGGGGAGCGGCGCATCGAGCAGGGTCTTTTGGGCTCGGGCCGGGGATAATGGAATTGGCGGAAGGGAATTGTATTAATTTATTGTCTACCCCCGTGTATGGGTGTACACGACGACGACGACGATGGGTTTTCGAAAATTTAGATTCCATAATGGAGCCGCCACCCGGAATGAATTACATGATGTTTGAGAATATGCTTGGGATTTCGGCATGGAAATGCGTTTTCCCAACGTTTCGAATGCGGAATAGGGGAAAGGTTGAGTTGAAGACGCGACGCGGCTGTGGATGAGGATGAGGATGAGAAGAAAAGCCGTGTTGTAATTTCTGCGATTTAAATACGCCAGACACATTTCATCAGAACGATGCATTTCATTTCCACGTATGACGCGATTTTTTTTTAACCAGACTCAAAGACTTTTTCCACAAAGTCTCGGCATCTCTCTCTTAATTTTAATACTTAATTTGAATTTAAAAGCTGTAGGAAATTGCGTAGCGGCTTAAAAGTACACGCCGGTTAAGTAGATACATAAATGTTAATCTTCATTCCTTGAGACTTTAACTTCATCATTAATGTTACAATTACTTCTCATACTTTCTGTTTATGTTTCGCTGCTTGAATTTATACAGTTTAAAGCATGAATGTATAATGTCTTTAAACAACTTGTTATTAAGACAAAACATAAAAGCATAATTTATATTAAGATATACTTTAAAACAACTTTTTTCTTAACTGTTTCTTAAAAAAAAACATAAAATAATCATGTTTTGCTTAAAAAACGAAGCTATTACGTAACAAATATCATAATTCCTATTAATATTACAAAGGAGTTAAATGGGTCATTTCAATTGAAGACCCAAAGTTAAAATCAGTTATTAAAAAAAAAAACGAGTCATTCTAATTTAACCAAAACTGTTACGTATTTGGATCATGATGCAATGCAAATACAAGTTATTAAACCTAATATGACATTTTTTATTATATATGATATATTGTAATTAAATGATTTTGCATTAAAACAACTGTCTGGTATTAATAGTTAAATTTCAATATTTTTTTCAATACAAGACAAAGTATGTTCTGTTTGTATTTCACATTCAGAACTGATTTTGCTCTCTTTTAAATAAGCTATAATCCTAAAACATAGCCTTCCAGAAGGTAAAAAGCACATTCGATTTTTTATCAAACATAATAATCCTAGCTCGTAGATTAACATTAAAAATCCATTAGCTTTTATATAGTCAGGATTTCAAGTACAGTGCATTACCTATAACCAACAAATGATTAAAATAAGTACTTCGTTTTTTGTTTTATTATTTTATATTTATTTAAGTAACTTCTATTAATTATCTCAAAATATCATTTCAATATTGATTTGCTTGAAATAGTATAACGTGTGCACACGTACATAAAACAATTGGGTTATGAGAGGCGAATAATTAGAGCAATTCCAATACAGTTGCGATCCTTTGCAAGGAAACATTACATATTGACCTATTTTACAATTCAATAGAGACACACACTGACCATTCTAATTTGAATACTGCTGATTTATTGATTTATTTTTGTTTTATTACGCACAAATAGGCCACAACAAAAACTCTTATTCACAGCGAACGACGAGAATTCATTGCGCAACGATAAACAGCAAATAAATATATACATTTTAACAACTGGACTACAAATGGACTACAAATGGAATATTAATAATAACATCGATGGACCGACAATTCATTAAATGCAAAATGTATATTAATTAAAACAGTTAATTATGTAATGCTCGAACATTAAATTTGCAATAAATGAAATTGCTTTTGATTTAATTAAATGCAGATACACAAAATTGTAAATAACTTTCATTTATCTTTGTGTTGAGTTAATTACGTGGATTGTGCTAATGGATTGGGGTTTACAAGCCAATCTCTGTTAGTTGGAAAATATACAAATCTAAAAATTAAATTGCACACACGCCACGTGAGTGACGTATATTTTTTATTTAATATAATTCTACAGGTTAAAAACCAGAAAACAATTTGGTAAATCCATTTTTATGGATGACACACAAATGATTCGGTATAATATTAGTTACTTCTAAGAAAAACACGTATGCTGTGTATTTCTTTAAAATCGTATTCCCCACTTAAGGGTTTACTATAACACCTGCTGCTCTTGACTGAAATCGATGAGTCGACTGTTTTCAAGATGTCCAGGTAAAAATTCTTGTACTTTAGTTTCTTAAAAGAGATGCAAATAAAGTGCAGTTTTGTGTTACTTTTTTATTTAAGAGATAACTAATTTAAGCACAATACAATGAAAAAAGGGGCTGGACGAGTAAAGAACTCAAGTTGACAAATGCGAGGAATCATTGTGTAAATGAGCCTGAATGGGGTGTTGCTGAATTGCGGAAAGCCAAACGTTTAAGGGTTTAAAATAAACTGTACAATAGACTTAAAAAATGTTAGAATGAATTTATTAATTATTGTATTAAAATAAATAGGGTAGATTTTATTATTACATATGGATTTAATATAATTGTGACGGATTGTGATCCAAATTGGGGTGAACTTTTATTGTAAATATGTACACTACTGATCATATATATGCATGTGTGTATAATATTGAATATTCGGTCCATTACACAATGCACACAGAAAAGGGTCAGCCAAAGGGTGGGGCGAAGTCTGTAAGTAGGTCTGTGATGTATTCAATATTAGTTTTCTCATATGTTGCAATGTTTTCGCAGCATTTGTAGTTGATAGAAATTGGAAATAACAATAATGCTTTCATTTAGGGAGGAGAATCAAAGTTCCTTCCATTTAGAAACTCATCAAGGGAATCCATATTCTAACGCGATTAAATCCGAAGCCTTCCATGTTGACTTTGAATCATATTAATTAATAAGCGACATTTACTTAAGTAGGATAATCTTTATAGCATATTTTTAATTAGATTTGCACAAAATTATCTGAGATTATCATACCTCGCACTGTTCGAAATCGGACTAATCGAGAACTTTAAAACCACATAAATATTTTTATTTTGTTCAATCAAAATTTAGTTTGTTTTGAAATTTTTAAACTGCACTGAATCCGGATTGATCGAAGACGCACTATGCGAGGTATTATTGATCACTTATTTATAAATATTTTTTTGAAGAAAAATATGTACCAATGCAATCTTATTGTTGTTGTACTCCACAATCGTTTGGATATTTTCAGGTAGGATTGTAAAGCTTGATCTCTCATGTTTGCTATTATAGCTTATTTGTGGCTCTGCTAACATTGCTTTTATTTGCAGACAGTCGCATATTCTCTGAAGCACTCGCTTTTCAGCATTGCCTTCATTAATAAATATAGGACGAATATCGATCTTGGCAAGTTTATTCTGTTCATAGAAACTGTATATACAAAATATATTTGTATTTTAGTAATGATGACATAAATAATTCAATATACTGTTTTCTTTTACTTCAACATTTTTATCTTAAATATTTAAAAAAATAAAGTAAAAATAAAACATATATATTTTCTTTTTCTTAATATATTTCAAATGAGGTGCATTCAACTAAGCTTCGTGCATAGTAATCGTTTTCTAATGACTTTACTATCAACATACAATCAATGGCAACGATTTACTTAAAACACTATAAATCATATTTTATATGTGTTAAAATATATGGACGATGGATTTGTTTATATAAATATACAAAGAAGTTAATTTAATATTTCAAGTAGACCTAGTTATTCTTAATAATTTTACAACTTATAAAAAAAAAGGAAAATAATTGTCTTATATCAAATCATATAATATTTACATATTCATTAAATATCACAAAAAAAAACTAAGACTAATTAGTTCTTCCTTATATTTCAATTACTTTGTAACTATTATGGATAAGAAATGAGTTAAATAAAATAATAAATGATGAGTTAAAAGAGAAACATTCTAATCTCCTAATAGATACTGCTAATCTTATAAGTAAATATTAAATAATGTTTGGTTCTGCTAAAAAATCATAAACCAATGTATTATTTCAATATGGTAATTTTTATCAGAACCAAATGTTCACATTTAATCAAAGATCACTATTGTATGGTGGCATGCGGGTAGGATGTCGATAAATAATCCGTAACATTCAAATTTTGCGCACATGCTAATCTGTGTGGTACTTGATGATTCCGCCTTTAATATGCTTACAGCATTGAAACACAGCAATTTATTCTCTGTAAATATGGTGGTAACCAGTAGAACGATCAATTAAAAGTTAAATGAATACAATAGAGACGGCAAATGCATGCGGCATCTCTGGTATTCCGATTATGCAGGAAGCATCAATGTTTTGTTTATAGCTTATATCATATAGTTTCGAATATAGGCGACATGTGGATACGGTATCTATCTAATCAATTGTTTGTCTAGATAAGATGCGGTGGTGGTGGAGGAAAACAGGTAAAAAAACAGGTGTTACTCGATTTGAAAATTGGCTACGAGCGTGGGCGAAGGCGCACGATATACAAAGAGGACGCCCCGCCTATGTAAACTTGGGAACTTTGTCCAGTCGCCGTGCACCATTCGTAACAGCAAGTCGTGTACAAGCAGCACAGCATCATCCTGCGCGGAAAAAGTTTTCCCGAAAAGTTAGCAAACTCCAGAACTTTTCCATCCATCCATGAGAACATCCTTCTGAGAGATCATCGAATACGACAAGAGGCAAGATGCGTTCGACGACTTTCCTCCTTTGTTTAGCAACGCTCACCTTCGCAACACTAACAGGTTAGTGAGTTAGTCACACATACTTGACTCTTACCTATGTTCATCTCGCTCCTGCACACGCCGAGACACCGGTGCCGCTGCCTACCTGTGGAAACGAGTTACGTTACTTAAGTTTGGAGTGAAGTTGGTTATAGACTTTCAAATTACTTTAACGTATTTCTCACCGTTCCCCCATTGTTTTTAAGAACCATGTGAAAAAAATCATCTTTTCCACATTTAAACATTCAAAGAAAAAAAATCGTCATTTTTACATAGAAAACCAATTCATGAAAATTGAAATAATTTATAGAAATTAATATTATATTCTTGTTTGGATTTATTTTAAATGGAAGATTCACAAGAAAAAATATTATTTCAACATGGAAAATTGGTCAATTCCTACTAAATTTAATCATTTTATAGCATTAGTGCAATAGGTTCGGTTTTAATAAAAATTTGTAGATTTGGCTTCATTTCCACATATAAAAAATAGAAAAAAATTGTTTCTTACAATAATTTAATTATTTTCAAGCATTAAAATAAATATTTGTAATATTACAATATTTACGATTTACCTTAAAATCTAAAGATTTGACGATGGTAAAAAAAAGATGTTTCCTTGAAATTTTAAAAGTTGTATATAAAAATCATTTCCACTTGTAAAATATAGAAAAATATCGATCGCTATAAAATTGTAATCAATTTCTAGAATTGAATAAATATTTGTATTACTGCAATAGTTTTGGTTTTGAGAGCAATGCAAATATTTTATTTACACCAATGCAATATATTTTCAAATATTAATTAAATTACGTGATTACGATTTTGCAGTAATTGACAATACGACCGGCTCACGTTATTTTATTGCATATTTTTTTTTGTTTGTTACATCAAATATGCGTAGCCCGCAAATATAAAATTTTAATTATTCTCGTTAATTGCGAACGTATTTATACATATTGGATTTTCCGACAATCCATACAATTAAAATATTTTCCCAGGAATATGAATTGTTAAATTTATTAATTCGATTAATAAAAAAAAGTATAATAAAATAGTGACAGTTTTGTGGGAATACATTATTTTCTTGAAAAGTGTCTGTAATAAAGGGTATTATCTTACTAGTAAAAAATAATGCATACAAATATTAATTTGTAAAAAAAAACTAAAATTTCAGTTTTGTATTGTTTTGGAAAAAGTAACTTACATTTAAAATCTGTTTATTAAAAAAATGTTTATTTCCAATAACATTTGAAATAATATGAATAACATGAAATAAAATAAGATTCTATAGTATTCGCTGTTCAGAAATTATTAATAAATTTATTTCTTCATCTGTTGGGAAATATGGTAGATTTTAATATTTCTCAGTACAAAAGTTAATGTTAATAACTTATTTCTTTTAATTAAGTTTTACTGAAATAAACCCTCGTTTAAATGCTCTTAAATATATTGGTAAAAGGTATCCAGTATGAGAGAATTAAATAGTAATTTATAGAATTAAAGAAATTATTAAGAAAGGTAAAAATATATGTTCGTTTCCGGTGATTATAATTTTAGAAAATCGATTAAAGCTTTCTTCGCAAATAGTTTCATTTCTTATTTATTGTTACTTTATTCAATACAATGCTAAAAATCTATAGTTTCAAAACTGTTTCTTTCTATGATGATAAATTAATGATAAGTAAAATTTAACCTTTGTTCAAAATATTTCTTGCATTTTGTATTGGAAATATTTTTTTTAAATGTTTAATAATGATTTTTGTTATTATAATTATTTAATTAATTTTAATACTCAATAGATTTCATCACTTTTGTTCTATTTTATTATTATTGTTTAGAATGAAAATGTTTTATTTTGTCTTTGACTATTGCAATTAAATTAAATACGAATGAATAATAAGAAAATATTTGCAGATAGGAAAAATGAATTTAATGTCTATTTCCTGTGTTTCTCATATTAGAAATTAATTTAAAACAAGTTTATATATTGTTTAAATATTTATATATTTTCATTTAAAGTGAAGCAATTGAATTTCATGAAAAATAATACTCTACATTCTATACCGAAAACCCGTTTCCGTTTCGTTCGTTCCTAGATCAAGCCAGAATCAATATATGTATTTATAGGGTATGACATCTCCCGTTTCGATAGAAGAAAAAAAAGAAGGTCCATTATATGATCCTTTTTTGTCCCTCGCTTTTCAGCTTTCTAAGTGCGAAATTCGAGGAGCAAGATTTTATTTCGCTTATTATTTTTACTGCACTTTCACGCGTTTCAATTTATGGAGTGTCCACTTATATTCCCTTATTTGAAAAGAAAGTATTTTCATTAGATCCACATTTTTTCGCAATAATAATAAATGAAAGTGTAGTTAGTTTTTTGTAACAACATATGCTATTACAATTATATGTTTTAAAGTACATATTAAAATTATAAAAATGAAATTAAAATAACTAGAATATTTTCCTAGTAGTATTTTCATCCAAACTTTAATTTTGACACAATTGCAAACAATGCGATTTTATTTTTAAAAAATACAACATTTTTACTAAATTTAATTATATTATATGTAAGTATTAAAAATAATGTGAGTTTCATTTATTCTACCTAATAATTGTACTTTTCTGTAAGATTAATGAGGCCGGTGATTATTTTCATGTTTCGAGAATAATTGTAATAAATGGTGAAAGAAGTGTGGTACATATGCATATGCACTTGATTTTATTTGCACAAATAGTGTGGAACCAACACACCGCAGAGCATAAGTAATGTTGGTGATAAACATTAAAATTTAGACAGATTGAAATCTGGTTCGCAGTTGATTTATAGTCACATCCATCACTCGGATACGCTCTGTTCGTTGTTCTCGATGGATCATAAGTTTGCAAAACATGTTTTTGTTATACTTCCGAACTTGTATTATTTTTATATATTCCAGTTTTCAACCAATTTTGTCTTACTTTTGTTTTGTGAGAATTACAGAATATACGAAGATGTATTGTTCTGTTGATGAATTCATTAATTTCATTAGTTTAAGAAAAGTGTGAGAATCATGACTATATGGTTTTAATGTTTCAAATTAATTGAATAATTTTATGTGTAATTTCTAAATGAGTTAATGAAAATTCTATATTGTTTTATATAATAAGTTTGGGAGTTTACTTGTTCCACAATGGGTAACATGTGTTCGTGATAATATTTACTTTTTCTGTCGCTTATAAATATTTCATTAAAGCGAATTAAAATGTAAAAAGCACGTTTGAAAATAGCTGCGAGTTGATTAAAACTCCGGGCACATCATATTTCTGTCAAATGGGAATAATTAAGGAAGTTTTCCTCTGGTATAATTTGTTTTTATTGTGAGTTGTCGGAACTTCGCCGAAGATCCAAATGAAATTCAAATAGCCTTAGAATACAAATAAAACGCATCCGAACAAAGATACTTTATATAAAAGCGCATTGAAAATACAACGGAGAAATATTCTTGTTTGTTATTAACGACAGTGAAAATATTTACGTAAGAAACGTTGACGCGGCGCAAAGAATCGAATTCGTATTTAACACTTGCTCTGGAGCGAAAAATATATAAATGAGCGCTGGAAAAATAAACAGATATACGTTTCTTGGCGTTATAATATATACGTTCCTTTTTTTTTGAATACCCCGCATTCATCTCGGTAAACGCGAAGGTTAAATATGTCTGTAACTCGAAACCCGCTGGAAATATTACGTCCATTCCTATCCTCAAATAATAAGAATGCATAAAAAGCACAGTCGTAAATGAAATTCAATATTATTTTGTGTTTCTGCCTAGCCAAAATATAATAAGTTTCGGGTATTTGTTTTTAGTATATGTAATTTTTTGTTTGGATCCTATGTTATGTCTATACATTAAACATCCCATTCGAGTATTCATTTACATAACAGAATCATCAATTTCGTCTCTTTAGAGAAGAAATTTAATAAATGTATTACATTTTTTATTTGTGAAACAAATATTGAAATCAATATTTTTATTAATCAAGATTTATCCTCCGAATTAGTGTTTGTAATTATTTTCTATTGGTTTTAAATAATCAGTCAAATATTTTTGGGATTTTTTTAAAATTTATTTGTCTTAACCCATCGATATACGCTCGACTTTTCGTAGCATAGTTACTCGCGTGGCGTTTGACTGTCAGTATGAAGAAGGTACATTGGTACCTTACCAGTTATTGTGTCTACTGGCAACCGGACTATCCAAGGTATTGCTGTAATTGGTTTATTATGACAAATTTCAAGTAGATTTTTTTAATATTTGATTTAAGATTAAGATTTGAACTTAAATTCTAAACATTTTCATTTACAAAATCATAAAATATTTCCATAATTTAAGATTAATGAAAATATAATTAATATTCAAGGAAGTCATAATACTTATAAATTCCTACAAAATTGATA
>NW_017100079.1:573415-594304 GCF_001412225.1 Nicrophorus vespilloides | reverse complement strand
ATTTTAAACTGTATTAGAAGCAATTAAATATTAATGAAAATATAACGAATATTCATGGGAGTAATTTATTAACGGCTCGGTATTTCAACATTTACTTTTCTAATTGTATTAATGAAAATGTAATACATTTTGATAATATCCAATTTCTAATAAGAATTAAAACGTTTCTAATCAACAAAATTAGATTATTAATTAAATTATCTTTCTGACTTAACATGTATTTAGTTTTACTTTTCAAAACTTTATTTTCTTCAGTTTTATGTCTACAACAACTTTTTATATATTTGATTATTATTTAAGTGTCAAAACTGAAATTATGAAGAAAATGATAATGTTAAATGTTACTTATGATTGAAGATGCAAAATATGGTATTGCGAATAAGTTTTATGAAAATGCTGTCTGAATAAGTTGCTATCAACAAATGGTAAAAGTTTTTTAAAAATGCATCCGCCAACTGTGACACAGTTACATTATCATAATCCATCTTACGCGATGAGACGAGGCGTGGAGTGAGTAAAGAGAAAAGAAAGAAGAGAACGAAAGTTTTCAGTGTACAGTTTCCCAAGATTATTTGAAACCCAGACACCTCGGTAATACTAATCCTGCGCTCGAGTGCATTTTCGCATCCAGTTTAGTGACTCATTATGCAAAAATACTTGTTTACTACAATCGAAAGCAAAGCGAAGCAACGAAGGCAGAAGGAAATTCCTCTTCCTTTTGCGTCG
Organism: Nicrophorus vespilloides; assembly: GCF_001412225.1. Lineage (NCBI taxonomy): Eukaryota > Metazoa > Arthropoda > Insecta > Coleoptera > Silphidae > Nicrophorus > Nicrophorus vespilloides. The sequence continues at coordinate 593,578 of NW_017100079.1, read as the reverse complement.
GATCATTTGAAAGAGAGAGACAGAGACAAAAATCTTGTAAGAGATTAATATCCTTTACGAATTATAATTACATGTCGACTTGATATGGTGGTATTCAACGTGACATTAATTTTGTCGGCGTTGGGGATGACGGAGATAAGGAAGGGACGACGGCCGATGGAAAAAGTTGAGGGAAAACGCCAAGAGATAAAGAAAGCAGCGACAGGTTGTCAGACGGGAATAATCCTGGGCGCATTGGAAAATATCTGCAGGTAAAATAAAAAAAAGGTATGGGACGTGGTTGAAAGTCGGGACGGGACGGACGTGCCCTGAAACACAGGACGCAGAAAAAGAACGTTACACATTATATTTGTTTAGCGCTTTTATTGTTTTACGACTTCATTTTCCACGCAACCATGGGAAATTCAAACACTCACTACGCCGTCGCGACATTTATATAAATATTAAATTTCACTGTTGCCCCAAGACAAGCAAGAAGGACGTTAATTCCACAAGAAATTACGCCACATTTACATGATAATCCTCGGATTTTTACCTGCCTCAACCGCATTTCCAAAGCACCTCCACAGATTTATTTACTCTTAAGTATAATACACCGCTTCGTTTTATGCTTTACATCGTACAACAGTTAAGCAACGCGTGGCCAGGACAATACATCAAAGGGTGACTCTAATTATTAACGTATTATTATGAATATGATTGTAATTAATTAAAGTACCAAATAATACCAGAAATATTTAATTATTTGAAATAATTTGCACAAATCTCATATATTGATAATTACTTTTACATTACTATTAATATTAGTTATTAACAAAACTTATAAAGTCTGTATACCATTTGTTAGCAATTTTATTGAGAACATTGACTATTAATTCGAATCTACAATTATAAATACGATTCGATATATGAATATATTATTTGTTTGAAGTTAAAATTAATGATATTATTTCCAGTAATGTGGTTTTAAAATCAATACTTGCCGAGTTACTTATAACCGCTGCAATTAAGTCTTTAACCAATCGTTATTGAAGCCCGATTGCTTACATGCATTTAAGAACGCTCCGGTGAACTAATGATCAGTAAATTTTAACGGTGACGTTAATTGTATTTGTTTATTGGTATTTTAAAGTAGGTCTATCTAATAATAATAAAACAAACATTTTATTACATGAACGATTTTTTATTTTATCAAAGGTATAAATTAATTTTGAATTTTAAAAAGTTTATTTTTAACTAAATGAATTATTGAAATACTTACGTAAGTTCTAATTAATAGTTTAAAAGGATAATGCAACAAAATTCGTAGTAGAATATTGTTAATTATTTGAACACATTATTAATAAAAACAAAAATAAGATGTGACAACACGATCATTCTTAATAACAGATATCAAAGTTGTAGGAATTAATGAATAATTAACAATTTTAAAAATAGAAATATTGTCATCACTTGATTTAACTTACTTTTTTAAGAGTTAAATGTTCTTATTGAAAAATCCATCGGGTGATATATAAAAGTTAAGCATTGTGTATCTTGTGTGCAACTTGGATGTATATGAATATTAATGAATGTTAATAGACATAAAATCGAAGATATAATTGTAAAAATATATGTTTGTTCACTAGAACTTTTTGCTATTTAAATAAACAAATCAATTTATATAAACAATAATAATGGCTATTAATTAAGTAGTGAGACAATACTGAAATATGTATTAGTAATAGTTAAATTCCTAATTAAATATTCATTAATCTAATTTATCTTCTAACACATTCCGTGACCACTATTTCCGTTTTTGAGTGAGTCAAAATATACATGATTATAATAAACGTGAACAGTTTTTGTAGATTAAAGTTTACGTTTATAATTTACATTTTAAATTTTCATGTACAATATACAAAACTATATGGTTAAAGGGCATAGAAGAAAAAAAAACGTGATAATGAACCGACGATGGGTTATTTAATAATTTATTCGTATGGTTTGGGGTTGAAAATGCAATTTATTAATGCAGTTTCGTCGACGTGTAATAATGTTGTTGCGAGGTTGTTGTTCGTCGGATGCAGATCGATACAACAGATTTCAGCGAAAAAATGTTCGGTCCCGTCCATTTTAATGAACCGATAAATTAATTAACATGCGAATACAACTAATTTTCAAGTGTAGATAATTTATGTGCGCGCTTCAGTCAAACGGGAACCGTGTTTTCCATACGCTTTTCACTCGATACACACACACCGCACATTTCAACGCTTTGAACTGTGCTCGAAAACAGCTTTCAGCTCTTAATTTTCAACCAATGACAACATATATGAAATCAGTTGAGAGCAAACATACAATAGAAAAGTCAACCCGCAGCAGGAGAGCTCATGTTTATTCGTAATAATCAATAGGACATGAAATGAATTTGCAATTATAGAGGAATATTAATGGAATAATTATTGAAATGTAAATTTAATAATGCATTTTCCATGGAGAGACGCGTCAACACGAAGACCGATGGGGAGGGTAAAAATTACGATGCAATTGTAATTAGTTTCGAACAATTTAAATTTGCCGCGCAAATTGTTTGCATTGCCTCATCATTAAACAGCCAATACGATTATCAATAAATGACGTTATTAATTAACGTGACTTTAATTCTTCACTTTTTGCTGCGGCTCTTCGAGCTGGAAATCTATTGAGATTATTATTGTTTATGATTATGCAAGTTGCAAATTCGTTTTGCGAGGATCATCGTCCGGAACGAGGCTATTATTATATTGACAGAAACAGTGGCGATTGTAATTAATGTGCAATTAGTGTGGACCAAATAGAAGTCTATTGTCCTGCTGTCCCGGACGGGGCCATTGATAATTACACCACCTGTACTGTTTAATCTGATGCTAATTTCTGGAACGTCCTTAATTAATGGCAGAAACTGACGGCACATTCTCTCTACTCAGTCTTCATTTTATTCCATTTACTCAATTAATGCAACGCCAATGAACCTTCTCCCGTCCTCCTTCCCTATCTCTTCTTAAACGCTCCAAAATAATCGTGTTTGATCTACATTGTTAATAAAACACATATTACAAACGGTGCATGTAATTGGTAGATTTAACATCACCCGACATTATACCAAAACGATTTTATAAATTTGAAAACTCTTGTCTGGTAGCTCAATCATCTCGACATCAATAAATCATCAATCATGATCAACCAATTGATTTCCCATCTAGTGAGCAATTACTTGCCAGTTGCAATTAACGCACCGTCAAGCAAATTATAATTCTATGTTCTATTATCGAAAACTGTTTTTGTTCTACCAATTTCACAATAATATTATTTACACTAAGATTATATAACATCTCTATAATTAATTAATATTATTACATCTATGTTTACTTACAAGTGCATTATGATAAATCGATACATATTCCATTGTAATGTTTACATACAGATATCAATATTAATTACACTTAAACTCGTGTATTGAATCCAGTATAGTGAATCCTCGGTTCTCGAACAATCGGTTTCCGATCAGAATTTCGGAAACATCTAATGCGTAAAATGCAATTTTTATTGAAAATATTTTTCAAATAATATTAGTTATGCAACCAAAGTGCAAGTTTATTTAAAAATAGTGAAAGCGTTCATTCAGTACAAAAATTTGACAAAAAATACTATATTCGACGTGTGTGAAAGAATGCAGAAAAAAAGAACGCAGAACACGTAGACGTGTCTAGGAAATACGCACCATCAATGAATGAAACGTAGCAAAAAAAAAATGCGAATAAAATTCCGTCTAGACGATAAGAAAAAATAATTTATTCGAAATAACATCGAGGAGGAACAACATTCCTCTTCATTCATTACAGATTCATATAAAAGTAAACATTATTTTATAATTATTTGGCTAGTAAATAATTTGGGTTTTTGCTACTATATAATGATTTTATATATTTGCTTTTACTACACGTTAACATAAATTGATTCATTATTATCGTATATTAAATTATAATATAGTTTAAATAGTTTCTTTGTATAACACTAAGGCCATCAGAATAAGATTTATCTCTCAGTAACTTGTTACAAACTTTTATAGTTAATGCGTTTAACAAACTATAATCTTCTAAACTGAAGTTCACTTAATTTTCTAAACGGATTATTACCAACATTTCCTGAAGTATCTTAGATTATAAAAGTAAAGATATATTTTAAATTATTAACGTCTGTCGTTACGTAAACAGATTTCAGATCAGAGTAAACAATAATAACAAAATGTAATAATATCTAATTGAATAAACAGTAACACAGTGAGAAAAGCAACAGTACTTATGTAATATAAACAGATGTAAACAAAGGAGTAACCAGCAAACATGTGGTGTTCCAATTAATCGTTCCGTTTCCACGTTCAAAAAAAAACTTCTTCTCCATTTGGTTCGAGCGACTTGCTTCGAACTGACAAATTAACTTGTAATTATGTAATTTGATCATCTTCACATGCTGGCGAAAGCAAGATTTTCAACATACCGAAACATATTCAGTTTTTTTTTTAAATAGTTTTTGTATTTTAATTCTCTCCGATTACCACTTCTTCTGCACGAATTAATACAATTAAATGAAAATCATTAACTAATAATCGTAGGTAATTAAAATGGGAATTCGCGTTATCCGCGTTGTAACGTTTTATTGGTGTTTTTGTTGTTTTTTTTTTAATTGCTGCAATCGAATGGACACATTGCAAATAAATAAACGTTACACTAAATTAATTTTAATTTAGTAAAGCTCGCATAAATAATGCGTTTCAATTAATTTTATGAAATCTACTCTGCCGCTGCTGCGTTCGATTTAATCCTTACGTTTCATCGAATTCAGCACTGTTTTATTGAAATTACTAATTTCTATATTCAAAATTCGCATTTATTTATATTCGTGTTTAATGCTATTACATTTAAAAATTTGAATACATTTATTATACACTTTACTATTATATAATTTCATATTACATAATTTAAAATAAAATTCAAATCACTTTACATTCAAGTGTAGAAATGATTACGAAATATACTGAAAATGCTAAAGAAAATGTTAAGATATTTCTTTCGGATGATTTTTATATATTTGATCATATCGGTAAATGCAAGTTGAAATCTCTGTGGACGTTATCGAAAAGTAATCTGTTGCGGTACGTATAAATTCATTTCTGTATTTCTCTCTCCAAAATCTGTGATTATAAATAAATATATGAAATATTTTATTAAATAAGAATTTAAATAGTTATTTGAAAATACTTTATTTTAGAAGCCATGAAGTTGTTGCAAAATATGAATGTATGAATTTTAAAGCGGTAGTAATTTTAAGTGACATGTTTTCTTTATGATCCTCTCAATATTTATAACTTAAACAGCAACGTAGTCAAAGGCTCTTGTACTCGATGCATGCACAATATGTTATTTCGTTAAACAAAGGTAAATTATTCATGGCTTTCAGACTTTCGATAGTAACTTCTGGGTGGTAGTTTAATTTTCGTTTCTGTGCTGCATCATCGTCTTTATAAACAGTGTAAGAATTACGAATTTCGCGTGTTTATCTAATGTAAATAAACATTTAAAAGATATGATGATAAATTATTTTGGTTGAAATAATGAATGGATTTCATTCAACTAATTAGTCACAATCTACATATATCCATACCTAAGATTATTTTGTTACACCAACGTTAGTATGGAATATTGAGTATCTATCCTTATACATTCATGCTTAAGATTAATAACTTTGTTATAAACCGCCTACAAAAAAATGATGTAACAATATACATAATAGATGCCATTAACTTAGGTGTTGATTTGTGATTAATTTAGTAATCGATAATTATTAATGTTGAAAGTTTTCGGGGCGAACACGAAATTGACCTGCAGCTGAATTATGTAAACCGAACGAGGCGTCGGTATTATGCATTATAAATTGTTGTATGTATTGTGGAGCGTCCAACATTGAAGTGTTTGCGATCAATTAATTCTCGAGGAGTAAATGCATTTTCGTTTGCATTTCGTTAGTTAAGTGATAGTCTAGGAAAGTTTACCGCAAAATACAAAGGTTTTAATTACATTAAAGCGCAGTAAGTTTTAATTTAATTAAAGCTTCGGAACGGATTCAGTGGGGTTTTCGTTCAATAAATCTGTAAATAATACAGTTTGTATTGAGGTATCTTACAAAGCTATACTACCAATTTTAATTTTAACTGAAATATAAGTAATTTTTTATTATTGTTATAATTAATATTTTTTTTATTTATTTCAGGTAATGCAACATTGACTTCTCCAACCCAAAAAGTAGTAAGTTACTGTAGCAAGAAGAAGTTTCTCTTCTGTAAATAATTGAAAAGTTATAGGAAATATGAATAGAATCTTTATTTATTAAGAGATTTACATTCTATTGACATGAGTTTATTCAATTGTTTGTATTGTAAAGTCACTATTTTTAAAGCATATTCTATGGTAATATACATCTTCAATTTTTTTGATAGTACTCAATATTAATTTGAAATAATCTTAATCCCGAATTGGTAAAGACTTGCTTGAACTTCTTTGACTCAAGAAAATTTTATAAAACATGTTTATTGAATTACGGTAGGTTTATTAAGATTGTTTATACTCTTGATGATAGAGGAATGTGCTTAACAAGATTTTATTGCTATAGTGTTGATTTAATTATTATTTTTGTTTTGGTCGTGGTAACGCCTTGGCGGTCGATGGTCGATCATAAAAATGAACTTAGGCCGTAAACGGAAAATTAGTCAATAACTTTTATGAGCACTTCATCACGGGAAACGGCTATATATTAGGGGTTATCTAGGGAAATATCCAATCGCCGGAGTAACGCAAAGGCATTCGCGTGTTAGAATTACCTCCAGCAGCAGCATATTTTCCAGCAAGTAGATATTGCTATTAATATCACTTTGATATTGATATTGCTAATTGGGTCTGCACGATCTCGGCACTATTAATTGTGTATGCACAATAGATGCACGCAATAATACCATTGATATTCTGAGGAAATGGATTTACTTTATCATATATGAACGAGCAGAAAGTTTATGGCCCATGGTGCTAGTAGTTCCGGAAAGCGATTTTATTGATTGTATTATGTAAAAGTTTTTAAAAAGGTCGCCGAAGTTTTCCCCCGAGGTGAAGACTACTGAAAAAAGCATTCATGCTCGTATTAATACTTCGTCTATTTCCACGTTTCTTGTTGGTCAGGTTTCTTTTTATAATCTAATAGGGCTCTGTTATTTTCCTTTGCTACCCATCGATCCGAGGATTAAGGCCAACTTGCTGCATGCAAGTACAAACCAATTGCATCTTTATGTATATATATTATATATCTGTATTGACATCTCGAGCTTTTTCGAGAGGCCAATAAAAGCTGTTCAAATAAAATAACGCCGATGCCCGAGATGATCAGTTCTTTGAGCAAATATTGGGGTCTATAGACCCATTATTCAGAATGACCCGCGTCTTGCAAATATTGGCATGCTCTGACGCATACATAAGCACTGTGCACTTGTGCAATGAAGATAAAAAGAATCTAACGAGAATCAGATTGAAATGAATCAAATCACGACGAATTCTCGTAAATTTGTGTTGGTTGCTGCGATTCCATTGTATTTACACATCGTAAATCGTAAACGATTGTCGACTAGATTCTGCCTCGTTTGTCTCCGAATTACCGGCAATTAAGACCACGAAAAGGCTCTTAATTGACTTTGCTTACTAGGCATTCGTATACACCAATTATTTCATTGGCTCTTGGATTAGCTTCAATCAATTCCAGTTTATACATTTAAAACTGACTGACTTTGATTAAAAGAGTATTCCCCGGTACTTCGTCACGCTCTGCTGGGTTAATGCCACTTGCCAACTCAGCCTTTCAATGAGAAATGTGAAACTAATACGTTTCGACTGAATATAGAGAGCATTTATAAATTCGATATTTCTTCTTGCTCGAATACAGTCGCCTGTTTGAACATCCTATTATTTCTTCCTTCACAAACCCAATGACAATCAGAAATCAAATTTCACAAACCAACGAGAATCGGATATCAAAAGTTCCACAACATGTTTACAATGTTTTTCGCAAATTATCTACTTACCAAACGTATTCACAAACCTCTCAATATATTTAATACAACAATAATAAAGATATTGCACATTCTTTATTATTCAAGTGTAAACAAAAAACAAAATGGGAATAGAAAATCATATTTACACATCCTTGCGATTATTTTTATATTATTAAAACAACACAATACAATATGAATAAACTCAATGGCTACTTAAGTAATAAATATTTAGTTACTATTTATAATTATCCATCTGCACATGGTATTAATTCTATTAAATAGTGAAAAAAAAACTACTAAAGTAGCTTTAAAAGTACTTAAAATTTATTTTTATATGTTTTAAGATAAAACATTTAATGGTACGATACCTGAATCTATTTTTAACACCAGAGCTTTGCTGTCTCACATTATTTATGCCTGAATCCGTACATTTTGTGCTTCACAAATTTACTTTCAATGCATACATTAAAGTATCTTTGGATTTGACGCTATTTTTTATTGTCCATCTGTCTTTTTATGGTTATGTCATGTCATAAAACAAGTTACCTTTGTATCCCAAATATTTATTGCTTGGTACTCGAATGACCCTAAGGCTAGTAGATTTTTTTTAATCTTTTTGATATTTTAGCAGGGTACTTGTTTACTGTAGTTTGCATAAAGTTTGTAACTACATAAAATTAAGCTGTTGGGTTAATACGTGCAAATGGTGCTCCACGTGAAATCACTCTTTGATGATGTTAGTTCACAATAAATTAAGAAGTTTGAGGACATATGCTGGTTGAACTACTACAAGCAATTTAGTATTATGTTTTAGATTTACAAATAAATATTTAACAAAATAAAATTAATATTTATTTTTTATTGTTTGCAAATGAACTGTAATTAAATTAATTTTAAAGTTTATTAAGAAGAGAAATAATAATGTTAAACAAGAAATGGTTTCTTGATCTTTCATAAATTATATAAGCGATATATAGGATTACAAAATAAAATGAAATTTGCTTATTTTAAAGGGCATGTAAATAATAGTGAAGTTGAAAAGGCATTTCTTTTTAATAATAGAAAGGGCGAAAGCGGAAACCCTTTTTCATTTTCCTTAACGATATATCAAATTTCAACAGCTCCATGCATCATAGTCAAAGAAATATTCCTGTCAACATTTAAATCGACCGTTGTTTTATTGCTCCTGCAGGACCTCTAAATTATTTTAGCGCGCGGAAAACACTTCGCACTTTCCACCTCTTTTTCCTCTCAAATAATAAATTTAAATCCCGATAGTTTTCAATTAATACGTCCGATCACGAAATAGTAGATGTGCGTTTTCGTTTTTTTTTTTATTTCAACAAAATACGATATACACGTTAAAGTGAATTAAGTCCTGCGGCATTTGGAATTCGTCGAACGTACGTTTTAATTTGATTTGTCGAAACGCGGATTTCAATGATTTCCTGCCACCATTCCCCCAACGAAATAACCAACAAAAAGTGAAGTCGTGTATCTCGAAATGATCACAAGGACTCCAATTTGGGGTTCAGTAATTTGATTAAACCGTGTGTGTGAGCAAGGGCGGATGGCAACTGGAATTTATGTGTCTCGAACAAGGAATTAAATATTAAAAAAGGACGAACTGTAAAACAAAAATAACGCAGTTTTATCTGTTTCCTTCCTCTCGTGCTCCATGCGTTTTCATTGGTTTCCGTAAGAGACGCGGGAGGTTGCACTTAAAAGCTGAAATAAAGCAGACGCAAAAACGCGATAAAATGCTACCGGTGGAGGAGCAATCTTGAAGCTATACAAAATATACAAGCTCCTAGATAGCCCCCAGACACATTGATACATCGGCCTCTAGAAGTGAGAGAGATGGAGAGCGGAAAAAAACACTTAAATTTGTGATTATCTTTGGGGGGGCAATAAGTTTAGGAGGATTGTTTTTCTCCGTTCCTTCGGGATTCGGTTGAATCTGCCCCCGAGATCTAAATTAGTCTAAAAATGTATATTTATAAAAGCGCCGTTATCGAAGGGCGTTGTTGGTGGTGGTGGGTGAGTTGGGTGGATTTTCGGAGACTACCCTTTCAACTGTTCCGGCTTGCTCCTTCTTTTTCTTCTTCCCCTTTTCTCGGGCGGTTGTAGTTAGGTGCAGCTGCTTTATTAGACGAGATAATGTAATATCTCAGGAATTTCATGCAATAAAACATTAATTGTTTACAGCGGAATATTTCTGCGCGAAATTTTCTTGCGCCAGGAATGAGCGGAAGTTGTCGGTCGTAGTGAAAACAAGTCGCGCGGAAAATCGACGAGGACGAAACGGTAATTCTATGCAAGGGGAAAACATTCTCTACGCTTTTATTATCCTGATCCGAAACGACTAGAGAGTAGAGGAGAGCGAGGCCTATTTCACTCGCAGACGTGAGAAATTAAACTAATCACGCTACAAATTTCACCCATCGGTTTCATTGATCGGTTTTGATTCGTTTTAATGGACTCATTACGGTTTCCGTGTGGAGACACCCCTTAATTACTAATTACACCTGCCATTTGTAAAACCTACCCCTCGCGTCTACTCCAACAAATCATCCGGCCCCTCCTTCCGGAACACCCCGGGGCAACAAAAGAAAAACAAACACTCGCCCATTAATAAATTTAATTGTTTTAATTACGCACTTCCGCTTTTCCCAAGCACAGACCCACATTCTTCAATTGTCTAATTACGACCCATGATGGGAACGAGGCTAATTCGCATTTGGGTAAAGTTATAATATTAATATGGAAACCTCTCGATCATCGATGACACTAATAAGATTAATATAGCTGTAATGAGCAATTTAACGTTGCATCCACATAATACCTCATATACTTTGTGTAGTTTGTACATCAAAACATTTAACACATGTCACTCATAAGTATATTTACAATCATCTACTAAAAAGCAATATTAAGTTAAATTAACGTGATAACATTTAGATGAATTAAATTTTCCATTCATGTTTTATTTGTTACTATAATTTCATCAAGTTCAATCATAGCTGTCTTCAATTTTACATAAAACTATTCCAGACATACCTAAGAAATAAATGACAGTATTTTTGTTCATTGTGATTGAATCATTTTGTAGCATCAGCATTTGATGCGGGCCACACACGATCAATTTTGAGCAGACGTACCATGAATATGAATCATATAAATAAAAAATTATCTGACGTTGCAATTTTGTTTGACATCGTCAGTTAAAATTTGAAATTGAAATGAACGATGATCAATATAGTCGAAAATGAAATTATTTAATTTACTGATCAATTTTATTTTACAAAGGATCCGTCAACAAATAATGAAAATATGAAATTTTTATTTTAATATGAATAAAATATATTGTACAGACAAATATTTATTAATTGAATAATAAAGAAGCATTTTTTAAATAAATATTTCATATGTTATAAATACATATGAAATATTTATTTTTTTTAACAACCGTTGATCTCATTCAATTACTATAGAATTTCAAACTAATAAAAATAAAACTATTCATGAAATATCAGTATAAATTTCATAAACACAATAGTGGTAATATTGATGTGTGTGGCACAATTAAATATAAGCCTTTTCATCTGGATTTATTCTCAGGGCATTTAAAATTGTGTAACTCTTTCTATCCATCCATCTCTTTCCCTCTGGTGCTGAAAGTCCGAAAATATGTTCCTAACGTAAACATATAATAAACTGCTTTAATTAAATTTGAAACCGGGATGTTACATCGGCCGCTTTTAATTTTTAGAACGTATATATTAACTGCCAGATGTTGTGCTTTTATTTTATTTAAACTTTTTCAAGTATTTATACCAATCTACACACAAAAAAATGTTTATATACACAGTCATAACATACATTTATATTTCGAATAAATATCCATAAGAAAGTTTTAAACTCACTTCAAACATATGCAATTTCGTTCATCGTTTTTTATTTTGATGCACTCTTGAATTCCAGACTGTTCAATCTGCTAAATTGCACTTGAACGTTTGCATAATTATGCTTAGATAATTATTAATATATTACACGATAAGTAAGATAAATATATATATTTTATTTATGTTAATTGAAATTCTTGCAACGTTTCAATATGTACTTATGCAAATTGCTTATTTTGTGATAAATATAATGATCATGACAACTGCGAGATTTGTGATTACATAACAGTTATATAATTTAAGAAATAGTTCAGTTATACTTTATTTATTAATATAATTTATTGCTTATGTTTATATCTTAATATGCGGATTATAAAAACTATTCCACATTTTTTTTTTCAATTATAGTTATTTGTCGAATTTCAATTATTACTATAATTAGAAATGGAAAGATATTTATTACAAAAATATATTTGATTTTTGTTTGTTTCATACTTTTTTTTGTAATTATTTATGGTGGTAGCAGTAAATATTATTTTGTTTCTTACTTTTTTTAAGATTAAGGTCTGGTTACTCAGCCATTTCACCATCATTTATTTACTTTCATAAACAACGTGCGCTAATCTTGTTTTAAATCGTGGTAATATGATTCATTGTTCTGATTCACTCCATTCACAATCTCTGTTTTAATAAATTGTGCACTAGTTGTAAGATGAGTAATGACTCATTTTCAAATATACTAATCCATCGGTTAAGAACTTTTTTTTTAATTGTTTCTATAAATACGAATCTGGTATAGTGTTTGTGAAAATGAATACTTCCTTTTTCAGTTCATTATATAAAAAGCTTCTCAAACAAATGGATCTGTTAGAATGTAAAAGATAAACTTTTTCACGGCTGTTGACAGGCCTCGAACATCCTGTTAGGATACGGGAAAGTTTAAATCCACTTTGATTTCCTTTAATACTTTGCAAACACGAACCGGTTTTATTCATGCGATGAAAACAACGTCGTACATATTTGTGTAAGCAAGGTAAATACATAATTTTCGAATACATTTTTCTCTCAATGTAGAAATAATATAAAATTTGCATTATACAGTCCGTGTGGAAATTTAATTAACCGTAGATACATTGTTTTCCATGGAAATTGTTTACATACATTCGCGAGTTTAGGCTATTTTAAAGAAATAATTTAAATGATTTGATGTTATTACCGTTGGCGCGTGTTTTCGTAATTCTTTCATCTTGTTTTTTTATTTATTCTTGGGAGAATGAAATTGATTGCGAGTAAAAGGCAGAAATGAGAGGAGAAAGAGAATATTTTAAATTGTTGGGGATGGAACGTGGTTAAAAAAAATACTTTGCGGAATACTAAACGGGCGCGCATTATGTTCGTGCTGCTCTACTCTTCTTCCCCTTATGTTAAGCAAGGAGGAGACGAAAAAATGGACGTGAGCGTAATAACTTTGGTAAAGTTGAGCAGCTTTAGAGATCCCAAAATATAAAAGAATACATCTCCCTAATATAATGGGAGCCTTGTTCTTTTGCTGCAATCGATAACAATTTCATATTCATGTCAAAGTTCCCAAGGTATAAAGGCAGCTTCAAAAAAATAAACAGTTTAGACGTTCGCCATTCGGAATGGCAGTTACGTGACTTAAGTCCACAACAATGACATCACATCGTAGCATGCTCAGTTTAAATACAACAATATAAGCAACTGAAATGCGAATGTCAATGACCAAAGAATGTCGCACACTTGTTTCTCCACGGCTCAGAGATGGAGGCAAAGTGTAAGTAGCGCTTGAAGGAAGGAAAGTGTGGTCACGTTCCCAGGGCAGATGGATGTTTACTTTTCTTGAACTTTAGCCCCGGCGCGAAAGTTTCTCTCTGCATGAATGTGTATGTATCCATGTTTTCGGCATTCACATTAAATTAATTAATCCTTGCACTTCAGCGCCACTCGGCGATGCATTAAATTTAATAACCACGGAATGATATGGTAATAATTATAGTTCTGGCCTTAATCCTGGAATCTCGTCCTCGGCAAGTCGTTTATACGTATGGGTGAGAGAGGTTGGGTGGATGGTGGCGCCTCCTGAAATCCTCCGCTAATATCACTAATTGCCGAAAACCGAGGTCGCTGATTTAGTAGATCGCGTCCTGGAAATCAGATTAACGGCCAATTTATTGCATCCCCCCATCGAAATAAAATATTTTAATCTCTCTCGCCTTCCTTCCTTCCTTTCAACCCCAAAAACCACCCTTCCATAACCTCGCAAACACGTACATCCACACTGTTGGTAATTAAAAAGCATTCGCTCTGCTGTGCATATCCAAATTCTCTTTTTTCCGTTTTGGTCTTTGTTTTGACCGACGCATTCAACGAGGCTTGCAAATATTTGTTTATTTCATTGGTAAATTGCAATTTTTTCTAACTTGTAATACGTTTACTTAGTTACATTCGACTAGTTCTAGTTTCTTTTTAGATTCACGATTCCAATTAAGTAAATTTATTTATACTGTAGTTACAGTAGTTTGCTTTTGGCTGCAATAATATAAAATTACAAATATATATTTTATAGTAAAATAGTTGTTAAATATTTTGAAACTAGTTTAGCGCCTTCAGGTTTTTATGAATGATAGATGTTGACAAGGTCAGTTTATGGCACTTATACACTACTTCACTTGTTGAGGACACTTTATGGTTGCTATCATCCTCACAACAGCAGCCAAGGGTTCTAACATAATACTGTTCTTGAACACGCTGCTAAGATGCAGTATCTTCTAGTAATGAAAGGTTGTAAAGCAAAAATTATTTATTTTTACTATTATCTTGCTCATTTTATTTAAAAAAAAACTTTATCGGTAGAAAACAGACTAGAATTACTTTTATCGTAGAAGATAGCGAACATTATGTGACCAGAATTATTTGTAATAAACCGCAATAATATCAATTATGAACAAATACATTTTTGATGCAATTTTAAATTTAAATGGATTTCCCTAACTTATTCCTCTAGTTACCTCTGCATAAGCAATTTAAACATAACTTATTAATATTCTGTGATGAATCTAAATGTAAGAACATTATCATTTATTTACTTAGCATTGACGAATATAAAATGTTGTTAAATAATTAGTTTTATCCCTCTTGAGTTAAGCTCTTTTTAGCATGAGCAAAATTACGTACGTGCGGGAATGCCGGGAACTCAATCGCTTTGTTTATCGCAAAAGTCCATAGGCTTCAAACTTTGTTAGTGGTTACATTTAAGTAGCTTTGAGTGGAACGGTCGATACTCCGTTGCAATTGACCCCCATTAATTAAACTTAAAATATTATATAACGCATACTTTTTTTTGTTGTAACACTCATAAACATTATTATTTAAATTGCAAAGTTAGCTATATGCATTAATCACTTTTAATACAAATCTTTTCCTAGATATAATAGTATGGTTATTTTCTTTCTTAATAAAAAAAGAATATAATAATTATATTATTATTTAAACTGTGGTAATAGTTTCTATACTAATCAATAGAATATGAATATATAGCGAAGTTTTATTTCTGTTCATAATTAAAGAAGCTGTTGTTCTTTTTATAAGATGAACCGTAATAATAGTTTAGGATTGTCGATACTTCTTTTTTATTTTTTTGCGAAGTTATTCTTCCGTGAAATAACTGTAGCCGTTAATTATGTTTCTGTTTGCGCTTAGTAATTTTTGGACGTAGTTTGAAAGGAGTTTCAAAGAGGGGAAATATAAATTGCAATTCGTAGAAAAAAAGCGGAGCATATTTTGCTCTTAGTTTCGCCTCGAGGTGCGAACTGGAAAGGGAGAAAGAGAGAGAATGTTACTTTGCAGGAGTTATTCCGCAAACCCTAAATTAGTCAAATAAAGTAACTCGCACATTTAAGCCCTGCAGTGCCTTTCACGCCATCCAAGAAGAGAGAACAAACAGAAAAAGAATGTACGAAAATTGTGAATAGCGAACGGAAATGGTTTCATACAAAATATTTATCCCGTTTTGGCACGGTGTGGGAGCATCCACCAGAGGCGATCGAAGTGGGCTTGAAATAAATCGAACTGCTCATGGGAGTGCATTCCACTTTAGTTTTATTTACCTAATGACAGATTTCTATTAGTTTTTCCGTCTCCCTAAAGCTGGGAAAAACTTTCCTGGACTTCGGGTCCGTCTGATTCTCGGATTCTCATCACATAATCTAAGTGGACGGTATTAAACAAATGTTTGTTTCTGGAGCTTTCGTTAAGCAATTTTAATGCGAAGTTTTGTTGGTAAATTGCACACCAATGCATATATATGTATCTATACCTTCGTTTGTGTCGAATTTGCAAACATTCGCAGAATGCTTCGGCGTCAACGAACGCTTGAATGCAAATAATAGCAGGATAATAATATATTGCCCACACATAAATTATAACAACAAAATACTGTCTTATCATGGCCTGTGTCTGCTGGATGCGTTGTATGAGATTTATAGGTCGTGCATATGAAATGGTCTATTTGCCAATACCAGGAAACTGGATACGAAATTTATTACTTCTAAACGGTTACTTGTTCAATTCCCATTTGGCAAACGTAATCACGATACCGGTCATTTCTCAATTGCCTCCCACGCAGATCATACATGTAAATACATCCGTTCATTTAAAATCCATTATATTTTTTTGTGTTTTTCAAAAAAACTAAAATAAAATCTCTTCGCTGTTTACGTAACAAAGTTTATCGACTAATAGACATCATTTATATTCGAAAATACGACTCCTTTCATATTACATGCCTCGTTATAATTATGCCGTATTATTTAGAGAATAAAAAACCCTGTTACTGCTTCGCCTCGAAAGCCCGTTGTTTTTTTTTATATATGAAAACACGTACATGTTTTTATTCGAGTTATAATCATAAAAAAGCCTAATAGGATTTTTTATTTTGCTCCAAGCATGACGGTGTCTCGTTACGTATGATCACAACTCATGATTTTGCCAAAAAGTCATTCGGAGCCAAACATTTATTGCAGATGAAAACGTGAAATCCACATTACTTTCGTTTATGTATTATGTTTTATGTAATTTATGGATGTAACTTTATTCACAAGTTTTCAATTACAACATCGATTTTATCATAACCGTTTAAATGCGGTTAAATTATGGTTTTTGATTATATTTAATAAAAAAATAAATTAATATCAAATCTGAAGACTGTGAAGAATTTTGAGTATCTGCTATTTTATGTTATGTAATAACATAAAATGTATGTTCTTAACAGAAATTATTGTAATTTTTTTTTTCATCAAATGTCTGTTTTTGTATAAACCTAACTAAGCATAATAATTTATGTAAGACTATTTACGTTTCGCTGTCGCAGCTGTCTTGTTTCATTGTGTATATAATTTGTTGTTTTAAGTAGGACAGTTTTTGTTGAAGCGAATTGAGAAAGAACAATATAAATGAATATTAGTCTTGAACTACTGCATCGTCTCATACTCGAAATAACAGTGTTTGTCGTGTGTCGAGACCCTTTTAATGTCCCATAGTTTGAAGTGGGTCAGCAACCATAAATCTTCACTGTACGAATGATGCGGCTCTCAAAATTTGTAATAAATCGTTTGTCATAATCGTATTTATCTTTGCAGCCGCAACACAAACATCTATTATTATTATTATTATAAATTGCTGATAACATTGTAAACATTACTTTTGAGAGTTGTTAAGTATTAGGATAATGAAAAACCAATAAACTAACTCAAACATTTAATGGCCATTTCGCGTGATCATTTGTGGAGGATATTAATGTTCGTGCTCATTGCACGGATGAATCCATAAAGCGTAATTTATACTTCGTGTGTTAAAAATTTTCCCTCCCCAATTTCTTCCTGCAACAAACCGGAGGATATTAATACTGCCATATGTTGTCCCCCTTGCCAAACACGTCCAATACAACTGTATGTTTTCTCTCTTTGAGTGACGAATTTTGATCATCGTCGCAGTCATCAATCACGGTTAAAACGTTCGGAAGTACAATCAAATGTATTTAATATTTTTTTATGCACTCTGCGTTTATTAAATTTGATAGAATTTTACGGGATTACCAAAAAAAAAATGTTTATTTTCAAATCGTCGATTTGTTTGGATTGAATACAAATGAATCCATATTGTCCGGACTTTGAATGCTTGTATGTTTGTATATGTAAACGGGAAAAATTGCGATTTAAAATTCAATATTTACTTCGTTCCCATAACAAGCATCGAATTAAAATCGGTTGCGTTCCATCCCAGATTTTCCCAAATTAATCCCTATTGTCTTATGACGGGATTTACATTTCCACTTTACACCGAAACATCGTCGCTTCTCTAATTGGAACGTTAAATAATTACTTGTCGAGGTGAAAACAAAATGACATGATCAACGTTTTGAAGTTGGAGAGAGGATGAGAGATAGAGAGTTTCAGTCACGTGAGCGGCTCGCGTGTCCCTTTGTAGTTAATTAAGAAAGAATTAGGTAAAAAAGCCCTTGTGCGCGATGCTCTTAATCTTCGTCTCCTCTTTCTTTTTATGTAGGCCATCTGGTGTTTTGTTGGAGCAGTCCTTTGTTGGTATGCGTCATGTACTTAAAGTTGGTGCATCTGCAGAAAACAAAACGCCGCGTTCACTTCATTAATTTTAATTAATCCAGAAGAATATGAAATTAAAATATGGCCGAGCAGTAAATTCGTTCGTAATTATGCGATCGCCTTTAAGCCTCCAGCCACCATCATCGGAAGATCCTTTTCTTCTCCTTTATGTTCTGTTCTTTTTCTGTTTTTCTTCTCTCTTTGAACACAATCCAGACGCAAATTTTCCAAGTGCAGCTTAGTTACATGTCAATGGGATGTTTGTATTAAATTACAGATAAGTCGCTCGGGAAGTTTACGGTTCGGGCTTTCGGTGGCGCCTAAACCACCCACGGCGGAAAGGTTAAAAACTAATTTCGGGAGATATAATGTAATTTAAAACGGGGATTAGACACCGGAATTCAATTTGAATGGATTGTGTTCAAGCTACCCATGAACTCGTGACAAAAATTCCCACACACTTTCTCCGCATCCTTTATTTTATTTTCTCAACTATTTCTTATTATATTTGCTTACATACATTTCATCTTACTTTAATTTATCAAATTGTTATAAATTATTTCATCAAATATAAAAAATATTGTAATGAAACATCATTTAAATGGATTGAGCTCAACACATTAAAATTCTCATACTTTCTCCTCATTTTATTTTTGGAAAAGTTATTTAATTCAAGCGGTTCTATTTCATTTTTATAATAAATATTATTATTTAATTGAATATACTAAAACTAATCTAAATAATACTAAATTATTCGTCCTGTAATAAATTAATTTTATTGAAATTTTACAAGTTTTATATTGTAATTTCAGGTATATTTCATCGTAATAAACCTCAGCCCTATGGCGATTTACAACAAAACGCTATTGAACACTAAAAAAGAACGGTTATAAAAAACGAATCGTCCCAGCTGTAATAGTTAAAGTTTGTAAATTGCCAACGCATCGAATCATAGTAAATAATTCGCTGCGTGAAGCATAAATAAATGTTCGGAAAATTACTGCTGTAAACCAAATTTATTTTTGGCTATCGTTTACACAAGAAAAGTGACAATATGTTTTAATTTTGACTAATATATATTTTTTGCGGTTTTACGATGACAATGTTCATTACCTTACGGCAATGAGAGATGGCCATTTTTCCGCGTGTTCCTCTGGGGAAATTATTTTTTTTATTTTCCACTCGGACAGCTCGGACAAATTGAAAATACTCGCACAAACAAAATACCGACACAATATTCGGTTATATTTCCATTCCATTTCCATTGATTTTTTTAAAGTCGAGAGAAGGCTACTTAACGTGTCTTTGAATTACATTGGATTAAATAATAGTAGTATTTTATAACGTTATTTTAGAGGAGGTTATGTGAAGTATAATTGCGTTTTGTAGACAGGAAGTCTGAGTCGAATAATGAATGGGGGCATTTTGTGCTATTCGCTTAATGGTAGACAAAAATCGTTGTAATTAAAATAAATCTGTTTGTAGCTGCGTTTTGCGTAGTTACTGTATATAT
>NW_017100079.1:377046-573398 GCF_001412225.1 Nicrophorus vespilloides | reverse complement strand
CGAGTGGCCTCTTAAAAATGATAAACTTTTTTAAAACTGTTGGTGGTGACGTGTAGTCAGTTGAGTTATGAGAGGGGTGGTGACTCTTATGTTTGTTTATTTTTCATTTAATGTAAACCAAAAAACATCCCGGTCTGCACTTTTTTTGTGTTGTGTTGTTGGGTTTTCGTGCGGTGGTGGTGGAAGGTCGAGCGCCGGATGTTATTGACAAGTGTTAATTTGAATAAAGCGTAAATCAACGTGAAATTATGGGGTTTTGGGAGAACGTGCTGCAGTTTCAATATGGATTAGGGTTTGCAGCGAGGCGGCGGTGTTTTTCGTAATTGGACCATAAAAAGAGATATAAATGTTGCCGAAAAGGCAGGTGAGAGAGGGTGGTGTAGGATGAGGAAGGGTGTTTGGAATATCCCGTTGGGAAGTCCGGGGCTATGGTATTATTAGGGCTTCCACCCTATGCGCTCAGGGATTAAACTAGATACGAGCTAGTGAGATATTATTCCGGTACAACTAAGTACGAAGTTTGGGGCGTCCTTTCGGGTTGCTTATGCTTTTTTAATTGCACCCCACATTATAGCCGAACATAAAACATACTAATTGCCCTCTAAGAAAACGATCCGTTATTTCCGATGGAGAAACAACAATTTCCCTTTTACTTCGATGCTCCACATTATTGCACGTGAAAGTCGAAACAAATTATACGAAAATAATCGATTCCCGGAGACCTGGTTTACTTCCAATACTGAATCACAAACCTCACTTTAGTTCTATATCTAGATTTAATCAATAAGTAGAAACAAGATGGAAGTAATAAAAATTAATTTTATATGGCTGTTAGCCAAGAAGGAAATTAAGCACTTCAGTTACTTACGACTTGTTAGTAAAGTAATCAACGTTTTCCACCCCTTTTTTTTCCCTTTATTAATGTGAAACGAATTTTCAGCGTTTGCGGCTGAAATATTTATGGGCATAGCTAAGATGCTTAAAATAGCTACCACCGCAAGCTACCCTAAACTCGTGTTACACTAATTCGGTTCTAATTAGTGGACGATATTGTTTGACGAAATTTATGGTCCGCAATTACTCTAATGAGAAAAAAATCTCCCAAAATTCGGATGATCATCATCTACACATTCGCTGCACTACAAATATATATGTATAGTCACACATAAAATATATATATAGATATGTGTGTATACGTTGAGTTCAGTAATTGGAATTCCGATGCTCGTCAGATATTCAATTTTCAACGCACACTCACACATCCGAATATATTGTGCCATATACGGAATGCAATTAGGGATAATCAAGTTGATATAGACAAAACATATTGTTGTACGTCTGTCAGAATTTTAAAGCCACCCCCGATTCCCCCAAGATACAATCGCCTCCAACAATGGAATCCCAACAATTGCAATACGCTCATGATTAAATTGTCTCAATGCACTTATTGCACACATCGTATCGTTTATATATATTTATATTATCAGTTTATGTAATTATATAATACATATTATAAGATACTATCTAATTCACGAGCTTCTAAGATAACTACTTGCGGATTGAAGCAAGTATAATTGTCAAATACGTCTACTTGACTATCAAAGTTATTAAAAAATAGCTTCATATATTTTTAATGTAGATATCATAAAATTATCATTAATATTTTGTTTATGATAATAATGTTTGGTATTTTAACGGACAGTTAATCAATATATAATAGAAATTAAAATAAAATGAAATATTATCTATATATAAATTGATTGTTTCAAGTATTGTTGATAAAATATTTCATTAAATTTACTGTTATCGTATACTTTTTAAAGGATATGAAAAATTCTCTTAATATTAAAATATGTATCTGTGCTTGCCATTCTTTTATAGCATCCTGTGCGGCATTTATAAATACATAAAATGTTATTTCCGGTCGACTTTCTATGTTGCATTAACATCTTGATTTTTAAACTCTTTACCCTTAATTACTTTAAATATTTAATCCATTTAAATTATAAATGTCTTTAATTTTTGATAAATTCTAGAAGAATAATTTAACTTCTATTCATATTTATTGTTGAGTAAATTGTTATTAAATGCGAAATATTTACATTAGAATTGATTTTAGTTAAGAGTATTAATCTTGTATCACCGTGTGAAGTTTTAGATCCGCATATCCGCTGATTCTCGCATCACTGCTTAACTAAATAAATTGAGTTCAAATACTGCTCTGATTTAATTTAAATCCATTGGCTGCACTTCGTACACTTAGCTCTAAACAGTCCTAATCCAAACTGATCGCCGCTGCCTCGGGAATCACATGCTTTAGTTTAGTGCTAAACTGCATTTCCGGTGTCACTGTGCAAATGTATATATTTCATTTCCAGCATGTATCAAATACGTTATTTATTTGCTACAAAAGACTTGAATTTGTGGAAACCAAAATAAACTTACATGAAACTTATTTTGAATGAATGGTTTTTTTATAATAAATAATGACCTTTTTAATAAAGTTATGCTAACAGTTATTGTATTATAATTTTAACAAATAAGTTAATGATTCAATAAATAACATTTATAAATGTGCGCGTTTTTATCAAAAAATATACATTTTTAGAAGAACAATCATTGTATGAATGTAATAAAATATTACAATTTTCTAAGGTAAATCCATTTTCAATAGTTCAAAATTAATATTTGCATATTTATTTAATAAATAATATTATTATGATGAAAGATACCGGTTGAAGTAGCAATAAATACGTGCCATTCGATTCAAAGTATAAGTATTGTTTTTATAGAGTCGTCAGGAACATCGAGACGCTAGCAGTAATAAAAGTGTCGGTTAGTACTGAGTAGTATAGAGTTTTATATGAGGTCCTTGCAAGTTGGGTCGATAGTAATTTGGCACAGTGTCAGATGTAGGAAGGCAATTTGATAGGCAAGGGCCTAATATGAATCAATATACCGGTAATTTGATCGAATCCGATATGTGAAAGGAAGGGAGGAGGTCTTGATGGAAAGTATCGGGTTTAGTAGAAAGGCTTCGCACTGTAAAAACAATAGAAGTCCGGACCACGTGGATCATGGGGATCGATTTAATATAATAAAAACAGATGCTTCGCTTCCGTCTTACAGCCGAATTCATTTGAGGAACAATCGAAGACTCGAAGAATAAGATGCGAATCGAATTCCCATAGCATAGGGATTAAATAAAGTAGGCGGGGGCATTCGGCGGCGTAACGTTATACCACAGAGGACTTCAAAGGCAAAAAAATATATATGTAGGTAGATGGGATAGAGAAATAAAAATAAAAGGTCCTTTCTTCCGTATAAATAGGAGGAGAGCACGTAAGGTGATCTTGGGCATCAATTCTTCTAGGCGTTGATAAATCATTATAAATGTTCAATAAAAATCACGCATACGTCAGATCGAGGAGGGTTTTCCGCTTTATTTTCCTCGATTCCGATGATTCCGAAGGCGGATGGAAAAATGGCGCGTGGAAACGTGAAATAAATCAATTTCCTATCTGATTTCTATCAATTTATTTCCTTGTGAAAATGACAAGTGCTGTAAAACCGTTGCAACGTTTTCCCTCTCCGACCACATTGTTCCAAATCGCTCTAAACGTTGTTCGCTAGTTCAACGTCTAGATTATTTTTCAAGCTTCACAGGGGATAATTTAAAGTGGCTTTTCCCGGTGTCGAAGATAAGCGGTTTTCTGGAGAGAAAAAGCAAGGAACATTTCGTGTATCGATTTTGCGCAACCATCGCATCGGATGCTTCAAATTGTTATAAATCATACCCAATATTGTTAATTCAATTAAGTTCATGTTCCTCGGGGCCCTTCCAACAAAACGTCCACCGAAATCTATTGCAGCTTCAATAACGAACGACCGGAAATTCCTTCGCAAAAAGAGCACGCAGAGATGAAGCGCCGAAGAGCGTTTTTCCTTTTATGTTTGTGCAGTATTCTTCAATTAATCCAGCTACTAGCAACGTATATAAATGAGTGTAATTATTAATCGAATTAACGCTCACCACAGGCCGACTCTATGTATTTATCTTGTGATCTAAATACTAAGAATAAAGACGCTGCTGTTGCCAATTCTCCAGTTGCTAGGTGTACGAGCACACGCATTTCCCAAGACTACAGAACAAATAAAGCGAATCAATTATGCTTCGACTCATTCTGTCACGTCTTACTATTTTACAACAAATGCTGGTATTAAACTGTTATTTAATAGCGTAAACGTGCCATTTATCAGTTGGAGGGATGAAGCAGAAAATACACACGGCGGCGGCTCGGGTGTATAGTGTGGCGGATTATTAAAGTGAGAATTTATAGGTCCTCATTTCCAAGCATTCTTCATCTGGAATAAATGCTCTCTGAACATGCTCCATTTTCACCCAGAAACAGAACAAAATAATACAAATACTATATAATAGAATGAAGGGTGGGAGCGAAAAATTCCGCCCAACGGAACAGAAAATATCGAATTAATTTACACTTTGCGACGGGCATTTTTTTCCCTCCTTCCAACCTCTTGTTCTCACTTCTTGTTCAGTTCCCACCCTTCAACTAAAGCTTTCTGGGATGAGTAATTAAACTGTATTTTTCTTACCGGATTAATGATGTTTTAAATCGACTTCAGCAAATTCACAGTCGAATGCACTTCGAGCACTATCAGCAGTTGAACAAAAAGTGCTCGATTTGGAGCAGAAATCGTTAGCTATTGTTTTAAATTTCAGTTGCATTAATTCTTCTTTCAATATTTTCTGTAAATTAATATTTATGTTATTGTCTCCCATGTTTATTAACAACCAATAGTTCCATTTAACCAACGACAATATGACGAATTTTGTATCCTGTTTTTTACATAATATTATCGTTGGTTATGTTTATATTTATTTTGATAATACATATTGATATACACGTATTATCAGAAAATATTGATGTTAGAGATAAAATCATTTACGATTCTATAAATACATATTAAATCGACAAGATATTGACAAATAGTTACAAAAATTCCTATTTATGGATTACATAATTATAATTTAAATTTCTGTTCATAACATTAACATATTAAGTATTAAATTCCCTTTATTTTCAATTTACATGTATTATATATAAATATTGTTGGATATAATAACTAATTAAATTAAATTGGAAATGCGTAATGTTTGCTTTATTTTAATAACTGCTGCATAATTATATTTATTGTACAAAAATGTAAATATTTACGATTATATAAAAAAACAATTCTTGTATAAGTACAATAATAGTAATATAAATACATAAAAACTGGAGCTTTTATGTAAGGTTAGATTATTCTTATAGGGAACAATTTTATCCTGAGAATATATCAAATGTCATTTCCTGTTGCACGGTGGACGAACATAGTAGATAAAAAATAATATTATAAAAGAGGGCTTTGCCGGTGAATCCCGTGGATGTGACATAATCTACTTCAATGGCCTGGACATGGCAACAAAACCACCGCATTTACTCGTCCTCTCTCATCCTCATATATTTTTTTTGCTGCCGCTGTCGTCCATTCATACAGTTCCAGAAAAATCACGAAGATTAAATGGTCCATTTGCTGGGGGATCTCCTCCGTAACCGTCGAACTAATTAAACAATTAAAAATGCGGTCAATTGCGGTTGCAAGCTTACAATTGTAAAAAGAAGCATAGTTGCGTGTTTATATGCATTCCTGGTGGCCCCTCGAGTGTGCAGCGAATTAATAGGAGCCTCGTGCTAGACGAAAGAAGGGGTGTGTATTGTAGAAGGGTGGTGGTGGCGATGGTAGTGGAGTCGAGAGCGACGGAAAGCCTGGGGGTGGTTAAATTTAGCGACCCCCGGAGGGCTAATCAACTGTTTGGTGGACCCCTGAACCGGAACTGGTCGACCCTCGCAGAGCCGCACCAACCGGACCGGAAATATCCGGCCGTAACAGGAATGCTTGCAGATCTTGACTGTATTTAGAGCGAAAAATTATAAATGATATGGAAATTTCGGTCGGAAAGCTCGAGGAATTTTAATACAGAAAGACCACATGATTAATGCGCCTTTTCCAATTCACGCACATATACACCAGTTACATAAATTCAAAATACACTTTTTAATATAACAGTTGATTTATTAAGGACCAGACTTTTTTTTATATATATTTATTTTTTTCCCCTATCTTCCGATATCCTTACTTTTTTCTCATCCACTTGCAAGCTGTTCCTGGCGTCACTGTTATTTTTTGTAACCCTCCATCGAATTTGAACGCCATGTGTCCAAAGATTTTGTAACTTAATTATCTTTTTCTCTTAAATATTAAAAACAAGTAATAATATTTGTGTTTGATACTTTAATTAATAATATTTTTAATAAGTATTAAATTTATCTTTGATATTCCATCCTTTCCTTCTTTGTTTTATGATATTCTTTATGCGGGTAATGAATTTGGAAACTCGTCGCATGTAACTAACGTATTGATTATTAATTAATGTCATAACCGAACATTTGTCAATAGAGTGACGTTGATATTTATGATCCAGCTTTTGATCGAATTGTGCACCCATCAAACAGATAAAGTTGCATAATTAATCGACCCGCTAACTTAATTTTTCGTCACGTTATCCAGCAACGTAGAATCAACCTTTAAACATCCTCCGCCCCAGATTCCTCTTCCATCTGCGTGTCTCCAAAAACGGAAGAAATTTTAATATATGCGAAGGCATTTCGCTTATAGAAAGGGGTGAAAAGCACTTAATCATGGAAGGTGGTGGTGCTCATTAAATTGTCATTGTTATTTCACTGCACTCGGAATATGAACTATGCGGAAGAAGACTTGCGGCGAAGACGTCGCGCTGGGGCAGCCGCCTTCGAAATCTTTCAAGCCTTGAGAACAACCCCCGCACCCATCTCGCTGCAACCCTCGCACTTAAAACTTCCCGCCCGAGTGTAAATCTAATTATTTTTGTATTACACTAAGTACACCCGCGAGTGAAATATTATTGCATCCCTCGGAATTCTTGGCCCTTCATCTTCTCTTTACGCTAATTACATCTTCAAAGGGACTTTTTTCTTAAGCCAATTATCACCTACAGTTTCAATTCTACTAACCCAATTCTATGCAGAGAAATCGCTGGAAGGTACAAGTCCAATAATATTTACAACGAACTAAAGTTCGGCCACGACGTGATACTGAAAAAAGTAAGGATTTAACAAGGGAAACTTTTAACTAGCAATAAATATGTTCTATCCTTAACGTCGCGGCTGCGGCACGTTTTAATTAAAGGACACTTTCCGTGGAAACATTTCCCAAGATTCGTTAATTCTGTTCAAAATGTAGTATTTTATTTGAAGTTAAGGAATTATTTCTTCCATTCTTTAACTATTTATCCAATTATTTTCTATTGTTGATATTAAATTATATCAACTTTTAGGCAATAAAAAAAAGTTCTATATAAATTCTTAATTGTTCATCTAATAAGTTCCTATTTTTTTTATTGTAACGTTTAAATTAAGAACAATAAGCTAGGTTAAATCTTAATTAGATTTTCATTTACTATTTTTATAATAATAATAATA
This sequence comes from Nicrophorus vespilloides, assembly GCF_001412225.1. Classification (NCBI taxonomy): domain Eukaryota; kingdom Metazoa; phylum Arthropoda; class Insecta; order Coleoptera; family Silphidae; genus Nicrophorus; species Nicrophorus vespilloides. The sequence goes on along the minus strand of NW_017100079.1, from coordinate 565,815 downwards.
ATTTATTGGCCAAACATCGATACATAAGAAGATGAGAAAAAAAAGTACAATTTATACATAAATAAATTTTAACATACAATAAAAAAATATATATTAATAGGCTAACGACCGAGGTCTTTCCGCCCTTTTATAATATTAGTACCAAGATTATAACATTTTCTATTTTAAATTTGAACAGTCAAATATGTAGATCAAAGTGCATTTTTAATGAATTTATACGATTATATTTGCAAGTAAACATAACGAGTCCCAAGAGTCTATAGCAAATTATCTCAAGATATGCATCGGCCAACAATGAGCATAACTATTGAAATTTGAACTGTTTTATTCCTGGCGCCTGGGGAGCGGTCGAAGAGTCGGTCGGTCGGCGGTAGGTCGTTGCCAACTTAGTGCAATAAATTCTCTACAAGTTCCCTTTATTGCACCAAGCATCGTAGATGAGAGAGTATTGTAGCGCAATTTAATTAAAAGAAAAATCTGAAGGAAATATGTGAGTGGATTAATTATGCATTCGCATAAGTGCGCACGACATTGCCGCCACCCGAAAACCATTGTTGCAATTCATACCAAAATGGGGGGGTTGCAGGGGGGCAGACGGCCCGGGAAATGAACCGCCGCCGCCGCACTTTTGCATTTGCATACGCCCCGCCGCCGCTTATGCAATAATCCCTTTATGTCACACGTCGGAACGTTTAAGCCGTAAATTTGCTCGCGCGGAATTACGTATAAAAATGTTTTTAGTGCTTCAGACCTCTCTCTCACCAGTTTATGGACAGGCCGAAAAAGGGCTGATTATTAATTTGTCGAACGCACGCATACACCGGTTATACGTCGGCTGATGCTGCTCGATGTACGTCCATGAAGAACCTATCAAATTTCATTGAACCAGCAGAAAACCCAAACCAAAAAAATGCTTCATCGTACATGCATTTGAAAGCTCGACTATTCCATCACTATTACTCCATCATGACTAAATGTTATTAACTTCTTTTATTTTTATTTATTTCAGGTAAGCCAACTATTACTTTCATCGTCATCAAAAAAAGGAACACATAGAGTAAGTTATTTTACATTGTAAATTCTTGCAACTGTCATAAATTAAATACATAAAATTTTAAAATACAAAAATTATTGTCTATCAACATAAGCATCCAAATGTCAAGTACAGAATTAAAGACTAAGCGTTTACATATTTTATCACTTTTAATGCTACATCAACTCTGACATGTGACATAGATATATATTACATGGAACAATTACTCTGTAACCATCTCACTAATTGTAGCTACCAGTATTATAGGATTATAGTTTATTGATTGTCATTTTAATTAATAATTCGCTGAGTATGGTTTCTCTTTATTAATTTTATATGTATATAATTATATATTTTGTTTTTTAATTGTGAAAATTAACAATCACAGAACACAAAACAATGGAAACAGAATTCGGTTGTTAGTCTGCAAATTAGGATCACATTACAAATGTATTCAACAAAGTTTGTCAAAGGTGCGAGTTGTCTGTCTGTTAACTTGGAAATTAACTATTTCTCTAATTACAGCGTGAAATCAGGTTCCTAAAGTTCACATAGTAACGCTTTCAACGTTTCGCCCTCAAGTTTTGTTAGTCTTCCAATATTTAGCATAAAAGAAGAAAAGGTAAATATTTCTTTTTCGATAAAAGTTGCAGCAAATTTACTTTTTTTTATTACTTGAGAAACTAATTTTCGGATTATCGAAGGAACGATGAAAAGAAATGACGCGACCTCTCCCCTCTGCCACGGTGAAATGAAGGCATATAACTAATATAAATATTTATATAGCTTACTGTATTTGAAGAAAGGAGAAAAAAAAAAGAATGTGTTGGGATAGGAGCTTTGTTTAAATTACGTGAGAATTTCAGTGCCGGTGAATTTACTGTTTATCTTCATCATCCAACTTCTTTTTTTATTTTAGTTACTTTTTCAACCCTCTGGTATAAAGGGAAAAGAAGTAATATTTACATACGTTCGCATCCATTGATCAAAGCTTGTTGTTTCTAGTTTACACATACGAATTCACTTCGAGAAGAAAACTCATTTTTGTTATTGTTTGTTTGTAATTTTTTGTTTCCTATGACTAAAAATTGAAGCGGTTGCGACCGGGAAGCAATTAAGCCTTTAATATTTATATAAAAGTGGCGTGTATTTGAAATGAAATATGTGTGGTAAAAATTGATTGGCCCCACTGGGACAGCAGTTTTTTGCGCTTATATTTGAAATTCGTAAATAACAGAAATAAAAGCTGAAAGAGCTGTAGCAAAGCTATGTATGCGTGGGTTTTTGATTGAACGCAAACAATTGCAGTATTTTCTCTCAATCTCTCTTTGCCGCTGCTGGTAATTGAGAAACCGCGGAATTGGATCCACTTTAATTGTAAATTAATATTTGCAGTGCTTAAATTATGGTAATTCGATTAGTTTCAAGACCAATTCAATTCCGCATTTCGGATTGTTTCATTATACAGTCATCGGTTTTCGCCTCTTCATAGTTTCGGCCAACGCGCCTCTCGCTAATTCAATTTTATTGGTCCTCACCTACCTACACACAAACACACATTTCGAGCGAGAACTTCAATTGAACTTCATGCATGTTCTCCACAACAATCTTACTAATTCAATGACTCGACTCCAGACTTTTGATGTCCTAATTACTTGAAAGCTCAAGTGAAAATGTAATTTGTGTTCCACGATGGAAAATTAGAGAAGAATGTGTACGGCACAGGCACACATTATGCTCGGAACATTTTCTTAATTGAATCACGACAATCCGGATTGCTTTTCTTCTGCGTGTTTCAGCTACACGCAGGTGAAAATTATAATTGGATCTTGATGTCTTCATTAATAGAAAGTGCAAATTAAAATAGCACACTATACTGAATTAAGTGAGAGACTGCTCATTCTTTTAATTGCTAATACATTTTTGTTGGAATTATATTATTTTACTATATAAAAAGTTATTGCAACACATTCATACTAAGAATTACAATTATTTAGAAACTTTACTTTGCTAATTGTAGCAGTAGTATATCTATTTCATTCAATTCGAATTCAATTCGTAGCTTCCCTAGGTTATATTTTCTAATTACGAATACACGTGACGTTTAGTGCAATAAGCATGGAAATGCCGGAGCGAGAATACAGAACTGAAGATATTTAGTAACATTCCTGCGAGATACATAATTTTACTGGAACCGTACGTGGCTGTGTACTGTAAGTACAGATTATCCTACATGGCATGGAATCCTGTCGCAATCGCGGATAGCACAAATCCCTCATATTACGTTTATATACCGTCGATGTTGCACTAATGTTATTTAATAAACATTGCGGCTTTCGAACAGCTTATTGCTAATTCCACTCTTAGATGCCAGATGCTCGAGGGAATCGTTTTGCGCAAAACGTTTGCATCTTTAATAAAGCTATCTCTCTTACATATTTGAATTCACATCAGTTCGTAATTAACAGAAAATTAAGATTTCATATATTTCTTTTTTTACATTATATTATGAGGATGAAACATATTTTATAAATTTGTATTAATAACAAAAACAACAAATTTGTAATTTATAGTTTCAGTAGTAATTTGAAATATTTAGGAATGAAAAGACTTGAGCTGTATTCATTTGGAACCTGGTGATACATTATACTTTTCGTAAGTGCATACGGTTACATAGAGCAGGGTTTCTCAATTTAATTTAGAAACTGGAACTTGAAAAACGCGCTGGAGCTTTGCAAAATCCCTCATTCTACATATTTAATCAATGAAGTGCGAGAGGTACATTTGAGCCGTGGGACCAATTCAAATCCTATTTAAATCGCGCAATGTGTTTTACGCACAGGTAAAATGTAATGTGTTTGAAATGATTGTAAGCTCGTTCGACTCTAGGATTCTGTTATAGTTAATTGAAAGTAAATAAAACAATAATTTATATAAACAAAAACTTATTTTTTAATTTATTTTTATTTTGTTTAATTAAAATTTTGTTTTCAAAATTTTCTAATTTGCCCTGATCGAAGCCGCACTATCCGAGGTATTACTATATATCTGAATTACAATAAAATACAAATGTTTATATATTTATATTTTATTGTAAGAATGTGTAAATCTGAATATTGTTCAAATTGAAAAATGCAATTAACTAAAATAAAATAATTAATGTTCTGTTTTAAGTTTATTATTGGTTTATTGTACACTGAAGCTGTCTAGGTAGTTGTTAGGGTTGGTTGGTGATGGATCTAATTGTGGTATGTTCAGTGATTTAGAACTGTCTCGACCTGGTGATACATTTATACTGAATGTCATGATTGGAGTCAATTATAGGTCTGAAAATACACTCACAGAAGCTATTATTACTAATTATAATATATTCAAGTTTTTGTATTTTATATCTTGTTAAATTTTTTGATTTTGATTTTTTATTAAAAAAAATATTGGTTTTATAGACTCTTAAAATAATGCTACTGGTATTTTATATATGCAAGTATTTTTTCATTGTTTCACATATAAAGTTATAAAAATTGAACCTGTCATACTTATTTGAAGCAGTTGTCAAATACAAAAAAGAAACAACGTCAAATGTAATGTTCGTCGGTATTCATTACAAATTTCTATTACAGTTAAACTGCGTTAATATAGTGATAAATTCATGTTGATTGGTCATTCTAATTAGTTGTGAGTCATTCATTGGTGCAATGAAAACGTTCATGTTTGTGATATGATGGTGGTGGTGTAATAAGAAGGAAAAGTAATTTGATGAAGATTATAAGTTAATTAAAGTTATGTTTTGATGTGGGTGCAGTGTAACACTTCATGCATAAATTTGCGGTCATCAAACTTGAGCAAGTAGAGGCAGAAGAAGAAGTTTCGGTGGATTTAATTTAAAATTGCGGTAGCAAGAGCATTGCATCGTATACCATGCTTCTTCTGCAGACTTTAAGCATATTCCAGCAGTATGTACGTATCTAGACCAGACAATATTATACTCACAGCAGGGAAGATTTTAAATTTAATATAATTTAATTTGGATGTGTAATGATCGTGCAATAATAATTTCGGAGTTTGCGGGGAAACTCTAGTGCAATGAGCATTTGTAAGGACGGCAATGGGGCAAGTAAGGAGCGGACCTGGAATCCACTTTTGCTCTGCATCCCATTTAGAGGGAGAGACGAGATAAAATCACGCGGTTAGTAGTAACCCTTACAGTGGAAGCAATGTAGCAGCAATGGCTGTATACATTAGAATACACAATACACCGTCAACCCTCGACCTTTAAATATTTCATATGCAAACATTTAGGCGTTGACCGCAACCAAGAGGAGCGTATACTACAGGGAAGGGATGAAAAGAGAGAAAAAAAAAAGATGAGGGTGGAACGAGAAAATGGGAGCCAGTAGGGAAAACGAATACATCTTAAGAATAAGTTTCAGAAAATGTAATATCGCGGAAACGTTTCACTTTGAAAGAAACAGGAACGACCAAAGAAAAAATAAGCAAGAGGAAATATGGTATGCAAATGTTATGATATACACTACATAGCAGCTTCGCGGCTCGTTGTTTTTATAAAGCAGAGCGCAAATGTAAATCGCTAATCTCGTAATTTGTTTCACCCTCCGCCCAAAAAGGAGTAAAAGAGCTTATACCTTTTTTTTAGCAATTCCCTTTTTTACTTTCCCTTCTAGGCGTAGAAGGGGCGAAAATATAAAAAAGGAGTATTAAGACTAGAATTTTATTTTACCCTTAGCGATCTATAATTCAACCGCTGAGCTCTGGGGAGATGGAAGAAGGCGTCCCCAGGTGTAGTCTCATCCTCCTCTTCATCTTTGACTATTGGGACATCAAAAATTAAAGCGCTATTTCGTACTGTCTTTTGATGCAACATTAATACGCCACTAACAGTTATACCAATTGATCCAATTATTGATGAGAGAGAGAGGCAAAGGCCGCTACCGTTGTTGTTGCATCAAACTCGAATTGGACCACGGTGAAAATTTGATTATTAATCAAAGATGCAAACTGGTGTACGGCTGTTAAACCGCAAAGGTGCAACAATGGAGAAGCTGCATACTGTATCAAAGTGTGTATGCAGATAAAGAGCATATTGTCCGCATTGTTACGAATTATCATAACGCAACCTGCAGCAATGGCCATACTACGTTTAAAATGTATGTGGCGTGACTAAAACATGCTTGTGTTTATTGTACATAGCAGGTGCATTAAATACCATTATTTATGTATAATGTTTAGTGTATTTCATTTTAACAAAAACAAAATTTTACTTTTTAAACAGTAAATCAATTCAAAAACACTTCATGAAATTCTATATATTCGTCGAATAGTTGAAAAAAACAATTATTTTAATAACCACTTATAATAACCAAATACCAAGTTTTTAATTTGATAATTACAATGTTTCTTTTTATTATTTATAACACCAAAATCCATGAAAATAAATCCAATAAATAATAAAATCTATCATTTTTGTTATATTACTAATAAACCAATTGAAATGTAATCTGTCTGTTTGAACATTAGAACTATCCAATTACATATTGGAGATTGGAATTCTCACTTTGATCAAGAAAATTGGAGTTACAAAGTTTTTTTTACGGAAATTAAAAGCAAGGCATATGTTTGGCGCTTTGGTACTTTCGAAAGGAAATGAGTGGATAGAAACCTCTGACCCAAAGTGACCGAAACTTTCTTTTAACAAACAAACTTTTTTTCTTGTTTCAACACCGGTTGATAGATAGAATTGAACTGTGTCCCTTCGAGAAACGAACTTAAAACCTCATGTCCACGAGACAAGAGTCAAGCTACCATCTGTCAATGGGAAGGCTGTCATTTCCATTCGCTTTTCGCACGCAAAATTATGCAGCGTGAATATGGGTTTCTTCGGATACAAGTAAATTATGCACGACGCCCGAAATTATGCATTCTTTTCGCTTCATACCCAAATATGAATAAGATATAGGGAAAGTTGTTGTATAACGAAAACTTCCCGGATCTTATGTATTTTTAATCGGAAGGGAAAGAAGAACTAAAAACGAAATTGAAGCGTTACTTTTTATTTTTGGTTGTAGTAGATACATGAAAACTGTACTGGGCTTCGCATTTAAAACATTCATGAATGGCAAGGTGCAAAACTGGTGGCGCTATAAAGTCCAGTTAGAGAGTGGCGGTTTTGTATTTGGGGGCGGACGTAGACACATATTGCTTGATATACGTCGTCTCGTTGCCAAATTTACGGCTTGTAGACTTCACGGAGGGGGCTGTGTCTGCATCCGAACTGTTTGCTGCTGACTCGTGTCTTTAAACCAACCGTATTTATGTTCACTTTCTAAACTCCGCACTGCCGACACCACCTTATTTATGAACCTTTCTTCATGATATTTATGATACACAAACATCTTACATACACTCAACGAACAACACAATTTGACAATAGTTGGTACTGCATGCAACTTTGGAAGACCTTCACCGACTTCAACCGTTATTAATACATCGTCTCATTTAATTCGAATCTCTACAGAAATAGGAAGGAACTTGAAATACATGTTATTTACAATAGACATTCATTTATCCTTGTTTCGTTATGTGAAACGTTGCTCGTTAATCGAGTCATTTTTCTTACAATTAATTTTACTCGTTAAGCGAGGTTCCACTGTATTCTAATTGAAAAACATTGCAATATGATACCGTACTTTTTAAATGATATGGAATTTGTTACAATATTCAATTTTGTTAATATATGTATATAATAATTATTTTAAAATATTCTTTTATGACATAGAAAGAAATAAGTTATTTAAAATTTTCTTATAAAGTTATTTTCCATTTCACTGTCGTCAATTTCCGGTGTAAGTTGTTTTCTATTTGAAATTTCAAGGGAAACTGAGGCAGATCGAGGGAAGCTTTTCGTTCGATAAACCTAAGGATATTTATACTAATTTCAAAATGAAAAAATGATGTAAAAACATAACACAGATGCACTACGATAATTATGTAATTAATAATTATTATTGAAAATAATTATTGGTTGTTTTACTGAAAGCGATATTGGGACAAACGAGCCGGCGATCTTCATTTATAATGTATTTTGATGGAAAGTAATTTAATTTAGTTATTGTGTGATCATGTTTCATTGTTATTTATGAGTACTAATTATAATATATCCACACTTACAAACAATGTGAAACATAATAATTTTGGAAGCGTTTGGTAACGCAGGACTTGAACTGTAATACGGTTTTTCAAAAAGTTTAAAATTTAATTAACAGCACGTATTATTATGATCTTTTCATTCGGTATATGTGTTCTAGGTGCTTTCGCAGGTGCAGCAAAATAAATGAGAAGGTCCATGCATAATTAAATTCTCGAAATTGTGGAGATTCTTTCAGTTTGCATTTGCATATAGCGAGAAGTACATTTCAACAAACACGTAATTTACTTTGGCGCTTTATTTGTTCAGGAAAATAGTAAAATAAAACTAGGAAGAAATAGGTTGAACCAAAAAAAAAGAAAAATGCTTTGGATTTGCAGGAATTTATTACGTAATGTGCGTGAGGAAGCGGAGCGAACTTTTAATAAATTAGCATATTTAGGTGGCGGAATCTGTTTGAGGAAAATCGAATTGTCGCATCACATTGACGTCGCGACTTATAAGACCTGTTAAATATTAACATTTAAAGCAGAGGAATCGATTGGCGAGGAACAGGGTTTCGAACTTTCTATATTGGCAATACGCGTGCACCGAAGGGCCAATCCCTTTTCGAGTAATTTAATTCGGATGGCGTGTGACGTGAATGCAAAAGTTTTGAGTAAATTAAACATGTGTACTGGACGATGGAGAAAGCAAGGAAATATATTGTACGGTATATCGACCAAATGTAAGGAACACCCCTTTAACAGATAGATAGATATACTGGCCCGCCGCCTCCGCCGAATCGGGCTTGTGTAAATTTCGAATGGTTAGCATAGTTAAGATAAACTTAGCATCGTCGAGCGGAATACCAATTTACTATCAAAGTTTTAGATTATTAAACTGCCAATTATTTCATGCATTCTGCGTTCGTAATTCGTGTTTATCTGCAAATAAACGAATTTTGTTTCGTTTGATCGCTTCCCTAACGATTCTCACACCGAACTTTTCCTATTTTCTCACTCGATAAAACTACACATTATATATTTATATCTTGCATTATTTATTTAATACATATTTGATTGATTAAACATTCATTGCTTTTCTTCACAGTTATGAACTAAAATATTCATTATAATTATATTTGGGCAGAAAATCTTAGAACCAATAACAATGTGTGATTATTTTAATATTACGATTTTTTCTAATTTGAATTTCTAAATTTTATTAATCAATCAATATTTCTGTTACAACGTTTCAAATTAAATTATCCTTTCTAGTTCCATACGTCCAAAAAGAGCTTTTTATATTAATAAAAAAAATTCTGTTCTGAATACTCGAAAAATATAAATTTGTTACAATTTAGCACGTATAACTGAATACATTCTTTAATCAAATCAATATATGTTTTTTAATATTATCAATTAATTGGTATAATATTTTCCTTTTCCTAGAATCCATCACTAACAATAATTGCACCATTTACAACAGAAAATAAATTTGTTTTAACGAGATGAACTCCACTTCGTATTTATGAAAATACTGCAATTAAGCAAATGAAAGGGATTTTATGAAAGCGATAATTACGAACGGCGAAAAGAAATATAACAACATTAATTAACAAATAAATCACTCAATTACGTTCCGTGTATTTTACGAGTAAACACATAAATTTCCTTTCCGCTTGATTACCATCGCAAGGAAATGAGCTTTTCAACCATCCCTGATGATAAAGATACACTTTAATGTTCCTGCAAATGACAAATTTTAATTCGAAAACGCTCTTGTGTTGTTGAGTACTATTTACTACCGACTATCTGCATATTCATCCGGTTTTTTAATAACACACGTATAAACGGATTAGATTTAATCGAATTCGAATTCTTTGGGGATTTTATTATGGATTTTTATTTGCTGGTGTGTGCATAACGCGGAATCCTGAAAGTAGGAAATGCGTAGGTAATTGGATTCCCTGCATACATCCTATACAATACAAAAAAAATATATATAGAGTGAATTGACTGACCCTCGTGCAGGACTTTCAAAAGATTCAATTTCGGATGTGCATCCTGCTGTTAGCTGCAAGTTTGTTTGGGACTGCTTGTTCTTGCTCTGCACCCTCTTACACAACTGCTTGTATATATATAGATATATTCTATATATAAGGCGATCTTTTTTTATTTGCAACTTTTATAGGCGTTTTCATATCTATCTTCTCATCTTTGTTGGTCTGCAAGCTGACGCTCGCTCATTTTCAAGACCCTCTGGAACTCGATGTCCTCCCACCGTGCCGGCAAATGACGTACGTGTCCTGAATAAGGCATTCGCCCGGTCTTATACAGGATTTTCGGGGGGAACGGATGAGATGAGTAGAGATTGATCCCCTTGAGCCGTCATCAAACCGGGATGCCTAACACACCCATGAATATTATTTACTTCGTACATATATAAAAACACATTCACATAAAGCACACGCACGCATCGCCGCGAAGTGCCGTTAAAGCCGTTTCAAACCAAAATACCCGATTACTTTTATTTGTTCTTGAGCCGACCTTCAATTTGTTACCTTCCGTACTGTATTCACAAAAATCCTGATCGATTTCTCAAAGACGCAGTTTACATATTGATGCTGCTTTCCTTCCTTTGCTGAAATCCTATAATATCTTTAGCATCGAAGATCATCTAAAGTTTTCTATGTATAATACATTAAATAACATATATTTGTAAATATTAAAAATACGCACTACTATGAGTTCCAAATTTATAATATTATTAGAAGAATAAAATTATAAGTCTATTTTCCTTCAAAAACATTAAATCTTTTGATCTGGAAATGTGATTTACAAAATTGATTTAGTTTAATTAATATATATAAAACGTATAATAACTATTTTAAATAGAAATTTGATATAAAAATATCATTTATTATTATTTGTTATATAAATGAAATAAAATGAAAAATATCATATTTTAATTGAATGAAGTTAAAACCGTCTAAAAACAATATAATAATGTTGTATGTTTTCATCAAGTTATTGTTGTAAGCACATTGTAATAATGACAATGAAAATTATAAATTGAATCTCTTGTTTTAGGTAAGCGAGTACGAGAGGCGTTCACCCAATATAATTCCCCTCATGCAAATTGGAGATTTCCTGCAATTTGGAGACCGCCGTGGTGTATGTGCGTGAGTGAGTTCATTGATAACTTAATTGGGTTAGTGCTGGCCTTAAGTCTATTAATTTGGCGACATTTAATATTGAGGGGGTTTGCACCGTCGCCCAAGGGTTGATGACATGGATAGTACACGTGCTTCATCCATTCGAAATCCAGCCGAGTCGGCGGCTGCTGCTGCGATGCGAAGAGGGGGTGTGCGGAGATGGTGAGGGAATTTCGGTGGCGCCAGTGTTAGAGGGGGGGCGGTCTGCAGGATTGGGGTGCATAAAAATTCAGCGGAGACTACGTGCATCGAATGAGTTATTATTATTACAGCCTCCCGCTAATGACACACCCCTCCCAGCACGACAATATATTAAAATTTGAACCAAAATATTTCGAAAGGGGAATGTCACCGCCTCCGCAATTTCCAAAAAAATAATAATAATAGCAGTTACACGATGCCAAGTAGAGGCTTTCATTAAATTAACAGAGGCTTTCGGGTAAACATACTTTATCGAATATAATCATGTTTGCTTTTAGGGGCAAATCGATTGGTTGAGTTACATGTTTTGAATGGTAATGCAAACTTGCACTTTTGAGCCTTCGGCCACTTGAAAACGCGAACCGCAGATTTTAATGAATCATCCGGTCTCTGAGGTTGCTACGTAAAGCTGTGCTTCGCTCTCAAAAGATTTGCTTTATAATATTTGGGGTTTCATCTCTAGATCCCCCTTTCACGTAAGCTTTCCTCTCTGTCTTTCCATCATCCATGTGATATGTAATGTTCAAAGTTCTCTGGCTCTAAAGCTTTTACCTTTATATATGTATATATATATATGTGTATCCATTCATACATATATATTTAAAATAAATGCAAGGAATTTATCGAAATAATACATTAAAAAGAATTTTATTTTTATTTTGCTTTAAAATAATAATCTTTATTGCAACAATCAAAAAACATTTTCATTCACAACAACAACAATAATAATAATAAAACAAAAAATAAATAGCTGTAGATAGGTATACAAACATTATTTGAAATGCATTTCATTTCAATATTTAACAAGTACCTCGCATAACGAGTGACGATGAGAAATCCCGGATTGCGCGTATTTTACATTTTTAAAAATTGTGTACACATACTATGTGTTTTTTTTGAATATGTTTCACTATACGAGTAAAAATCCGGAAATTTTGGAACGGATTAAACTCGTTAACTATTGTATTCAGTATAATGAAAAGAAATCAAGAAACGTCGGTTAATACTGTCACTATTCGCGAGTTTCAAGTGTAATACGAATGTATGTCTTAGTTCTGTTCAATTCTCCATGACAGCTTAATATATACAACAATACTTTGCATAGTGCGGATTCGGATTTAGCATAGACGTTCCACTGTAATACGTCTACAATTTCGAAGAATAGATAATATATATTATTCAATTTAAATATACTTAATTTAAAAATTTAGTAAATTGCAATAAAAAATAATGTATAAATATAAAATTATATTAATAATTAAAGAAAAAAGTATGAAACTTTAGTTGTTTAAGCATTTACTTTGTTTAATATGCGAATGTAATCTGAATATTGAGATAACCTCTTCAATGATCTCAATTGTAAGGTCTTTATGATGATAGTATGTTGTTTTTGTAATACTTCATAAACAACTGGCATGAAATTATCTGAAATTAACATTAAGTAAATTTATTTTAATACAGCAATAACTCATATAGGTTTTGTTAATATCCCGCACTCTTTGAAACTGAGCAAAAATGTTTGTTGAAGAAAATAATAATGAAACTGTCAATTCACAATAAAAATAATTATAAATAAGTATGGGATAATTCTACAAGCGCTATGCAAATGAGATCTATTAAATACAATGTACTATTATTGTAATGTGTTTCAGGTGCACGATGCAAACAGGTATTTAATTAAAATCACGGGATTAGTTTATGCATCCAACGGATTTCATTTTATTATTATAATATACATCAATTGGTTTAATTAATCTGATCGTCTGTATCTGGTACATGGTAAGTCATGTGCAACTGTACCGTGAATTAGAATTGATTTGCTCTAATTATAATTGCATCATTAGTTGGCTTAATTCCGCTACGTATTATTTAGAATTTCAACGATAATATCTTCGACAAACGGCAGTAATTGGGATATATTCATCCATCCTGCTAATTGTAAATAATTCGCAACGAAAACGTTTTGTTTTTCTCCCTCAGTCGGATTCATAGAAAGTCGAGGATTACTTCAATTTTCCGCTCTCATTTATTCTGCTCCGTCTTCTTTTTCTTTTTATTATTCTTTTCGTGCATTATTTATCCTGCTTTCATTCGCAATGGGAAACGAAGAAAATTCATAATTCTCTTCTTTGCATATCATTAACATCAAGACTTTTGTCTAGACTGAACGAGGATGCGCCACTTTCTTTCTTATTTTTCTTTCATGATGGATTCTCGTGTTTACGAACGTGAGATGCCTAGCTGTACGCTCGGAATTCGAGCTGTCTTGGTCACTTCCGATTTCGGACAGGAAGTTAACTGCATTGACAAATCGGAGGCGAAATATGCGGTCACGATCGATGGCTTCATACCGAATCCTGGACCACCAACCCTTAGAAATGGGGTGGGTGAAGGGGGATTCAATCAAGCGTATATCGACGAGGTGGATAGAAATTTTCAAATTTAACCTCGCACTCTAATGAACTGAAAAATCTGATAAATGTTATCGCTTTATTGATTTTATATTTCTGGAATTTTCGCTTTATTAACTTCTACCCGGATTCAACGAAAGCACGATACAAAATATATTCACAATTTTTTCGATATTCTATTTTTTGCTCCATATACATACAATCCATACAATTGCATATTTGGTTTATTAAAATCTCAATATCTACTGAAGTAATGAGAAAATTGCAATATTTAATTTACTTATTAACAAATTTATTTTCATGTTTTTCATACACTAAATGTTCGATCATCAATGAAAAATAACAGTTAATAATAGTATGAATCTACTTCGAGATAAAACTATGTCTATAGGGAAATATAACAGTTGAAGGCTATGGAAAATCGCTATTTCCATAGACCAACTAAGCCGGATCGTATTATTTTTTTTGTGGTAGCCAATTTAAAAGCGGAATACAAAAATAGATAACACGATAAAGTGCAGTGCACTAAAACGAAAGCAAAATAGGAAATATTTATTTGGCCGAATGGTGGTCTGTTCTGTTCTCTCTCTCTTTCATTATTGATTATTCATACATAACTACAATTTATTTCGTAGAACAATTCCCTAATTGCGGGATTCTGCAAAAATTATAATTGAATCACGGAATGTTATTCGTCAGAATCCTCGCACCACGTCCAACAAAACGGCAGACCAATAAATATGATTGCAGGCTGAAGCTGAAAGGTGGATACAAAACTGTAAAATCGCGAAATATGTAACGCACGTTTTGTTTACGCTCGGATTATAACTCAAACCTGCGATGCAATAAAATTGGTCGTTCGAACTATAAATTATATGTATGTAATATATGATGTGTGTATGTTATTTTTTTTTTCAATTCGGTGCATATTTTGAATTGTAGACGTGTCGCATCAATATTTAAGCAAAGGCGAATTGTCTGAACTTGTTTACAAATTCAGACTGAGAATTGTTCATTCGGAAATGCGGAGCGGTGGTAGTTATCAATTCAACTCCTGGATATATCGCACAGCCTGTTGTGGTGGTATTCAGGACAAATGTAATATGCTATGAACTCCTAAAGCCGGTAAATCCGGATCAGAGAGTAAGTTGTTACTTGCGTAATCGATGAACATACTTATTACTACTGCATACAAAAATAATTTACACAACAATCCATTGCATATATTAATTTTATGTAATTGTCGAAAGAAAACAAGTAATATTTACTACAAATGTGAATTTATAATGAAGCAAGTATACTACTATTATTCATGGCAGATACACAAACAGATCGAGGTAACACAATAACATGATTATATTTGCAATAATACAGACTATCCATTTCATTTATATACTTTATATAATCATTACTATGATTCTAAATAAAATGAATGTATGTTTAATATTATACACTTTTTTATTCATCAAATTCATCAAAATGAAAACCTAATCACAGATAATATAATTCGTTTTGAAGGAATTAAAGTATTATGAATTTAATAATATAATTGCTATTATTTATAATAAATAAATAATTTTAATGTGTAATTTTTCATAAAATTTTGTTTTAAATATCCTGTGAATTAATCTTGGACCTGCTTGCATATACATTATAGAGGTTAATATCAAACCAAATAAGATCAAAGCATTTCGAAAGCATACGTTGCACATGTAGCAATTAGCCTATATTAACTAAATTTACAAATTTAGCTCAAGTTTCTCTAGAGGTAGAAATCTAAAAAGATATCATGTGCGTTTTTATTTACAAATGTTTTAATTATATATACTTTTGATTCGTGATTTTCGTTATATTTATTGTAATCAAATATATTTAAATATTAAAAAATGGTAGTTATATTGAAATCTGTCGGTTGCAAATACTCGTTTGCAGAAGCTTTGTTTCATGCTCTGAATATGTGCACAAATGCGAGTGGCATTTTATTTAATTTATGTTATTTAACAATGCTCTGGCATTTGACTTTGTTTCAATAAAAAATGCATTAATTGTTGTGACGCAGCACTGGATATAAAATTATTTATTAGGTTCGACGCTTTCTTAAAGGATTCTATTCAGTTCATGCTTTCCATTGATTTCGTTAGTATCGGAGGATGCATAAGCTTACAATAGAATGCGAACACAAAGAAAGAATACCCCCCTTTCTCGCATTACTTGTTTTAGACTCATCAGTTCATGTTTTTTTTTTGCACTCTTCAAAAGAAGTGGAATGAAACAAAGTGTGTACGCCGCCTCCACTGGTCCGGCAATAATTAAATTTACTGAGAAAATTTGAATGCAAATGCACTTTTCTTTCCGTTCCGGGTTTCTGGTTTTATTTGGGATTCCGTTCGTGGAATTGCGGAAGGGAGCGGAGGAGAGGGCAAAAGAACGA
This sequence comes from Nicrophorus vespilloides, assembly GCF_001412225.1. Taxonomy (NCBI): domain Eukaryota; kingdom Metazoa; phylum Arthropoda; class Insecta; order Coleoptera; family Silphidae; genus Nicrophorus; species Nicrophorus vespilloides. The sequence continues at coordinate 549,378 of NW_017100079.1, read as the reverse complement.
AGGGTAGAAGAGAACGAGAGAAGAACGACGGTCTCCCTTCCTCGTTCTGTTGCTGAGCGCCGGGTGCGAAGGGCTAACTTTGTTTTCCGCCCTGCGGCCCTTCGGGACCGGCTGCCACGGTGACCGCCGACTCGATTAACAATCCCACTCTCATCATGCAGTTAATGGGAAAATATTCCCAACATTTTGACTCTGCTTCCGGATAAACTATCAATTCATCTTCGCTTTTTGCTGCAGCCGTTATTAGTATTTGCCCAAAGGGCGCCAATTGCTCCAATTTTGAAACTATTGCGATACACGCAGAGACAGTATTTCCATTTAATTGAACGTTAATTAATGCCGCATTCGAACAAAACGTTCTGAACTGCATACATTCCAATTACTCTGTAAAATCGGAATTTCATCTAGATTATTCTCTAAAAACGACGTTGTTTTACTTAGAGAAAAGTTTTTATAACAAAAGTAGTGTTTACTTATTTTACTCTCTACTTGTTACAGTAATAGTGAATTAAACATGTGCTGCTCTTAAATATGCCTATAATTTATGAATCAATATATTTGGTGCAATTTTTATATTATAGAAATTAGTAACAAATATAATTACAAAAAAAAATGAATTAAAGAATAAAAATTATTTATTTGAATAAACTAAATTTATTATTTGAAAAAAAAAATTGAATCTTCAAATAAAATATGATTAGTCGTATATACGTAAAATTACACTATTTGTTATTTTACAAAGTGCAAATAATATGCAGAAACATATTGCATAACGAAATGCGTTTTGTTTATGAGGAAAATATAGTAATAATTCTCTCTTTTGCTTCAACTCATTTTAATGATAGAAAAGTAAAGTATGTTTCCGCTCCGAAAGGTCTCAAGGATATTATTGCAATGTCACCCAGTATAGCTTTCACGTGGAATCAGAGCTTAGCATTTCCGAGCAGTAGAATGTCCGTACCTTATTTTTCTCTCTTTTTCTTTGTATCGCCTAACTTACTCCCATTGGGATTGTTTTAATGTAATTAAGGCACTTTGCATATTATGCAGAAATGTTTTGTTGCTGCAAGCTTCACTAAGCAGACTTTATTTACAGTGAGATTAAGTCTCGCAGCTATCGTTTCCACCACCCAACATTCGCTATATCCGAGCAACCCTGTTTTTTTTATAGAGCTCGACTTTAATATATTTGAGTGACAAATTCTAAACAGTACAGAACTTTTCTATATTCTCCACCATGTCTGCAATATCTCTCCTGCGTGCATTATTCAAAACTAAGACAGTCTCCACCCTCGCACATACACAACATTTTTTTTCTCATTCCCTCACTCACTTCTTCTCACATTCTCTATCTCTCTCCAACGCGTTTTCCACTTAATGCATTTTTCATTTCCCATGGAAAGTGCAGAAACAACGCGCTGAATTATGGCCACGCATTTATATGGGAAATTTTTTCGCACCCTCACCCCAAAATATATACAAAAAAAAAGAAGAAAATTTTGTCTCTCCTCGACTACTATTGACGTCGACTTTTTATTCACGATAGTTTAGAGTTTAAAGCGCCAATTGCATCACATTTTCAATTCAAATGCAAAAATAACTAGCGGCATGGAAATGCGAATTGCGTACGCGGAACGTGAAAATAAATTGATTTACATTTTGATACTGCTTTTTGTTTTCGAATCGTAACAAAAATAAAACAATTACATTTCCGTCCAAAAAAAATCCACTTTTACACTATAAATGGATATTACCAAATATTGTAATACAGTATGTTATTAGAGTACAAAAATAACATGGTTGGCTATTGTAATCTAAAACGTGCATTATAAAGAGTACATTTGGCGTCTATTGATAAATCAAAAAGTACTTAAACATATTAAATAGTTCTATTTTATTTTAAAAATATGTTTCAATCAAAACTAGTATATAAGAAATTGTGTTATAACTGATGTGGGATGAAAGAAAACGGGTTAACAATCTTGTCATAGAAATCGATGGAAAAGCAGGCTTCACTATGGTGGCAACCCCGAGAAAAAGGGGAGAGAAAATACATTTGGCAAAACACCAGATGCTGTTCTATTTTATAGAATCATAATTCCCGAAAACGCTACACTAATTCCCTCTTCATCGTCCGATTTATGTCCAATAAATGTAGGTTAACTCAATTTATTTTAGGTATATTATAGATGCTAGTGCACTTGCACATACATTTCCTTCACGTGGATTTCTCCCTTAATAAGATCCAATTTGGGTAGCGAACGGCAACTGAAAGTCCAATTAAAACTGAAGCTGGTATATTAAATAGATAAGATCTTCGAGGGGGTGGGCGACGGAAAAAAAGTAGGCACAATTAAAGTCGGGATTATTTTAATTTTGGTAATTAAACTAAATGAAAATTCGGTGAGTGATTTCCGCGGACGCAGAATGCGATTTGGAAATGGGGAAATTCCATTAAAAACTTTCACGTCTGTTTTGAGGGCGTTCGGAGACGCGGGAATACGCGAAGACGGCAGACGCCAAGTTTTCGGCGAATGCGAATTATTAAATTCATTACGATTTTCGCCTAATTGTAGATGAAATGGCATTTTATTAGCCAACTTCATTAAACATTTAGTTTGAACCGCAGTTTGCGTTGAATGCGAGCATTTGCATTTACAATGTGGGAGCGCTGTGCCGAACAAATCCGATTTTCTCTGTTGTGTTTCGAAAATACAGTAGCTGGCAAAGCTAAACTTTCATAAAAACGTATTATATTATACATTTCTTATGTTTTTACTTTTTTAAATCAGCTAAAAAATTTCAGAATTATTACTTGCATTTTTATTATAAAAAATTGTAATATTAAGGCATTTCGAATATTATGAAATTACGCTTGAAGTAAGTCCGCAGATATAAAATTATGATGGATGTGAGGAATTTCAGTTGAAGATGACATGTTGAATTCGTGAAAAATTCGTTAATTACAAGCGTCGTGTCTGGACGGAAGGAAAGGGGGAAAAACGTACATTACGCAACACACGTTTTCCGGTTTTCGCGAGGCTCCGCTGTCCATGTATACTCTCCGTTTGATTTATGAAAGGCAACTCGGGCTTGCGTTATATGACGATAAATCAAAATTGCAATTACCAGACGGCCGCAATACGAAACTGGGCATTTGTCACGAGCCGCTAAATTTATAAATATTTGCATAAATGCCGAAAATCGAACGCAAACCGCGATTTGATTAATTCAAATGCCTCGTGTCTAATTGAATACGTGCATAAATCAGATCTCCTTTGGCCACCGAAAATTGATGAACGACGCCACTTTCATTCATCGTTATTTATTGCATTTTCAGAAAACGTATTTTGGGTTGCGAAGCTGGGTTTGAGAGGTTTAAGAAGAAAATGTAATCAATTCTGGGGACTACAACTCATCTTGGATAGCCCCTGTATCCAAGACTAATAGAGAAAGACGCGCTGCGTGACAAGTGATACTAATAAGAACGTACACTCCCTTCGAATATACATACGTACACGCACTTCACAAGTAATTCGAAATCTCGCACAAATCCTTGCGGAATTAGCTCATGTTTATTCGCGTACCATCCTCTCAACCCTTAACCTATATAAGCCAATAGTTGCCGAAAATTCGATTTACAGTTTAGTTAATTTATTCATATACTATGCATTAAATATCAAGGATTTTACAATATGCTTATTTTAATTACATTACCAACCCAACACCTTAACCCATGTTAAAGTCAACAGTTTAGGCAAAACCCCACAACTTGAATTCCTTCAACCGGTTAAGCATCTTTAGAGACCACTCAATTAGTCCTAAATCCACAAACGCTCATTCATTTATTTCATAATCTATAATTTAACTTGTCCGGAATTATTCAAATTTCTAATAATTACTTATATAAATATTGTTTCTTAGGTCTAGTTACATAATAACTAATTAATGTTGTTATAAAATATGAAACTGATGTAGTGTTTAAATACATTATTTATGGATTTATTTAACAAACTATTTCACTATACGTGGAATCATTGGAAATGCAATATGCCATGCATAATTTGCTGTTTGTGGATATCAGCTTGCAAATGCATGCAAGATACGGAGGAACATTGCACCGACAACACTGCAGGTGGTCTAATGGTAATTATATAATTGTAGCGTGAATAGAAACTGTTAGCATGTTAATTTTATCAACGAAAAAAAATATTGAGAAATAATTGACATGTCGAACAAAGCATTTTCCACGAAAAAGATCGCTATAGATTGCTTTTATAGTGCAATAATAACACATTAGGTAATAAAGATTATTTACCAATTAGTCTGTAGATTTATAATAAAGATTTGAGTTTAAAAGTATATATTATAATAATTAACTAAAAGTGTGTAATAATATGAAAACAAATTAGTTTTATATCTGCGAATTCACGTAAAGAAAATTGTGTACTCGCATTGGTAAATCCTTTAAAATGTAGTTTCTCGATTTCCATACGCTACTTATAACAATAGATTCATTTTACCGGTAATCCTCTGCGCCTTATTGAATCCGTTCAGGGATTATCCTTGAGAAAACCCGGCGCATCCGCCGCATATTATCATTTTAAAGAAAAAATAAAATAAAACACGTAAATTTTTTGAAATAGCCAATTAGCTCGCAGTCGCATCCTCAATTTATTTATACATGCAGGATAATCTATTCCATAATTCAGGATATACACACCCCTTATCTGCACCCTCTCCAATCTGAAACCGCAATTACTACAAAAGGCGAAGATTCCGAATCGATTTACTGCGAAGCTCGTACGCATTTATAGCTGAAGCCTTCACGAATTCAATAAATATAAATATTGTTGCGGATTCGCCCGAATCGAAAGGGTTTTGCGATGTTTTATTGATGAGTTCGAATCGGGATCTAATGGAATTTTAAATCGCTACATAGAATGGTTTGCAAATAGAGCAAAAAAATAAATGTATGTGGAAGGGTGGATGGAATGTTCGTGCGCGATTTATATTAATTTAAAGGAAGCTGTAGGCTCGAGGGGTGAGGCAAGTTTCTTTATTAATTGGACACGCCTGATAATTTATTCTAATTAAACTTGGTTCGTCCGGAATTCTTCTTAAGGTTCTTTTCTTGCTATCTTAGCCATCGATCTGTAAGGGGCGGAGGGAGTCTCACCAGACGAGGGTTCTGGAATAAATAACAAGCATCGAATTAAAGTTCGGATTAGATTAATCCAACTTTGTCTCTCGTACAGTTAACACGATAAATTCCATTTACATTACGAGGGTTAGCGAAAGTTTTACCGTATTTCTTTTTAATTATATTAATGTGAAACCGATTACCGTCACCTACGACTTTTCTTCTTCGAGTTTTTTGTAACGAAAACTGATCTAAAAATTTGCACCAAATACGAACTCGTAAAATGCAGCAGCACTCATAAATATTTTTATTGCTTCGCGCTTATGATTCATTATAATGGGAATCTTGGATGCGAGTTTATTACGCTTTATTTCCACCAATAAATCTTTCGCATTTTCATTTTGAATATAAACAACAATCCATGAGCCGAACACATTTTCATAATCATTTTATACCATTTCCATGTGCCAACTATTTTCATTTTTTGAGTTACTTGAGAATCCTCGGTAATTTTACGCGCTCAAAACGTAATCAAGCCAGAGATATAAAATAATTAATATCCTCAATTCTGCACACGGTTTTGCGAAAGACCCGGATTTATGAACATCGTAAATCTCGGCAATATTAAGCTTCCAATTACACATGGAATCAAATTGCACCGGAAATCCACCAAGTAAAAATGAAAAAGATTATTTATAGACCTCTAAAGCTATTCTTATCGTCAATTGGTCCTTTTCTAATTACCTCCTATTCATTTGGGGATTATTACATATTTTTTTAAAATTCTTATTAGAGCCTTTATCGCAAATAATGCTAAAAACTATGAACTAACATCAATATTTGCGTAAATTGTGTAAATTAAAAATAAGGGAATTACAATTACAATTTAACAGATATAATTTGAAAGTAAACTTTATTATAATTGTTGAAAAACTACGGTTTTATTAGAAATTGATATATTTTGTAATTAAATATCTATAATTTATCGATTATTCCAAATATGTATTACCTTTACAATTATGGATATAATTTTCTCATTTGAATAGATATTAACTATTGTAGCGAATCTCCTAACAATTGCATTTACAATATACGTATTGTATTCAGTCATCATTTAATACAATGGGGATTTTAGTTAAATTGATATCAATTAATATGATTAATTACAATTGAATTGTAAATTATATAACGATCAATGCATAAGTGAATATCATTTTTACGTATATCATAATAAAAAAAAATGTAAAACAGAAAACTAGTTCAGAGTATGACGCATTACACGATGTCCCATTTGATACTTAGCTTCGCCGTGTTCCATTTATATAGCTTTTATTACTTTACTTCTGTAACTTCAAACGGCTGTATCTACGAATAGATGCATACATTTACTTGCATAAGTTTTTACGAACTTTTATTTTATATCTCTGTACAATCCTAGAAACGACACAGTTCTTGAAAATAAAGCGCACTGAAACTCTGCATTTTCTAGTTCTAGTTTAAAGGATCAAATAAACTCTACTGCCCTACATACTTTAGCTAGTAATATAAATAAGTTTAAGTACATTATTATATAACCTTATAATTTATGATCTATATTGTTTGATATTTGTTAATTTAATTATCAAGTGAGCACGATTCCTATTTTCACAGTACTGATTTAAATGCAAATTATGCGGATGTGTATGACATTCAATGAGAGAAGGGTTCTGAATGAGAAAGTTAAGTGCTTCAGTTTGAAGTGAGCACTATGTTTGAAGTGACAAAAATATTGAAAAGTTTACGTTATAAAATATAAATTATTTTGTTGTTAATTTATAATAATATTTAAGAATCAATTTTGACATACTTTTTAGATGTATTTGAAACTTGTTAACAATGTGCTATAGTTTCATGTGAAAAATAAAGATCAAGATTGTTATATTCGCGTCACGTATCCAAATATATCCAGGGCGAACGTTTGTTCCATTGATAACAATTTATTTTTGTGCGATCTGCTTTTCAGTTGCTCTTGAATCGATACTTAATAAAAGAAAAAAAAACAAGATTCTTGGTCATTTCAAGTTCGACTGGTGTACAATCAGTAAATAAGATTGAGTGTAACAGCTTTTATTTATCATTTATCGCTTTTATAAGGAACTCATTTTATTGCCGTATCGATTTGTTTTATAGTCCGGAGTGAGCTCTGAAAATAGTTAATACTATATCGTTAAGAGAAAATATAGGGATGTGAGCTGCGTTTACGGATTTTACTGCCTGCATCGGATGCAATCGGGAAGAAAAACAAATCTTTATTATGATTGCTGCTTAGACTGAAAGCATTGTGAATAAAACAAGTGAAGCTCGACGACAACTTGTTACATTTTTCCGGAAGGAAGCCGAGTGGAATAAGAAGAAGAAACTCTAATTAACCGAGACAATGATGGGTATAATTGGAATATATTCCTAAGATTTCCAATCCAATTAAACATTGAAGTGAGGAAGCGGCGTCGGGACGGCGGTATTTTCAAGGGGGGTTGGTATTCCGGAACAGCTGTGTGTGTGTGCGCTGCCGGACGAAGGACAATAAGACTCTGGCTAAATGACATAAAGGTTCCATTTGCGCCCTGTGCGATAAGGGCACGTACGAGAACTCGCTTTTGGAGGGAGGGTCGCACTGATGACCAGTGTAATTTAATTCTAGCCTGTCTTCGGATACGGACGTTGGTATTGCCAAAACAACAACGGTTCCGAATATTTTAGGAAAATCGAATTTCCTTCTACTGTTTGTATAGCTGCCCTACAACAAATGCGTATTTCACATGTTTACAGAAAGGGAAAATCTGTTAGAATTAAGAGACATAATATGTTCTTAACACAATTTATTCCAAAAGTTTACACATTTAAAGTACTATTAATTTAATACCTCAATTAATTTATACAGTGACATTAATAAAAACACAACACAAAGATGACTTGTCATTGAAATATGACAAAAGCCACTGTCGAACGTCTCTTATTATATTTTTATAAAGTGTAACATTAATGTAATGTAAAATAATAACAAATGCTCAAAAAGTATATAAAATTATATGATTGAAAGTTATTTATGTAGATGTATGAAATTATATTGAATGTCCAATATAATAAATTATAAAGGACTATTGAAGACATTTTCCAGTGATATAGTATCTATTTCAATAAATTTTAGTAAGTAATTGAATTATTATTGATTGCTTCGGAAATATGGATGAGCTTCGAAGAAATGTATTAGAAAGTTTGGTGGACATTTATGGTAGACTTTTGCTCCTTTAAAATACGAGTGCGATTTCGAGATATTTATTCATATGCTATATAATTCTTATAAGGAGCTTCGCCGTGAATAACCAAATAATCCCCTCAAACTTCCACCCTGCTGAAATTTTATTTTATTTATTCCATTCCAGAAAACTTATCTCTTTTCGCCCCCCTTATATTTATATACATACATTGTTACACAAAAAAAAAAACTTTATTCCGGTCAGTGAATTTTATTTAAAATCATACTAAAATACATCCAACACGAAATATTTCTTGGAAAAACTAATATTTTTTATTTTTATTGTTTCAGGTAAATAGAAAATCGATGAAAGAAACAGGGAAATCTCTACATTTTCTTCCCCCGAGGTAATGCGATCCACCAAATGAACGTGATTTAATGCCAGTATAGCGCAATAACTTTTCCTCGCAACGCTATTTGTTTAGCCATCAGCGTCTGCACCCTCTTTCATAACTAGTCTTCGGGGTGCACTATAAGAGTTGGGGCCGAAATGGCCCTTGGGCTCCTTCTTTAAGTGATACCGATTCGCTCCCAGCCACGATAATTATCTTGTTATATGACTAAAGCAGATGACGCGTTCTCTATTTGCGGATCATCCGGCCGACTGTATTAAATCCAATCAAGGATCCGTGCAATATTAACAAGACCCACGAGTGTTTTCATAAAAAAGTTTACTTCTTGAATTAACTTTTTTCTCTCTATCTCTCTCTCGACGCCCTTCCAAAGCCTCCAGCAAAAAGTAGTTAAATATTGCGGCGGAATTAATTCGCGAATCCAATAATGGCGAGAAAACTTCTTTGCATCCAAAGTGCTTCTTCCCCTTAAAACAAAAACTAATTCGAGCTCTATGTAAAACGAAAACTGTCGAATCGAATCCATAAAACTAATTATCACTGTCTGAATCAATATTATCTTACTCGTAACCATTATTTCACAATAGATATTGTGAATTTATACTACTATATTAATATTACAGTCATTGATATAAATAATATACATGACATATTTATAAATAAATTCAACATTTACGAGTTTACAAACATATTTGTATTGAATATTACATAGAGATATTTGCAATAAAGTAAAATGGTTGTATTGCAAGGAAATACTTTATTTTGCTGCATAAGAGCAGTCCTTCGAGTTTCTAAAATCATCTCCAGAGTCTTACAATATATTGTACCCTTTTACGAGATTCTTTTTACACTGCTCTTGGTGCAGTATCATAATAAAATCATTGAAATATCAAAGACTTTTTGTACTTAGTAATACTTAGTGGCATATAAGCTACGTATGTACAATATTTCATATTATATTTTCTAATATAGCCTAATTTTTTAGCAAAGAAGATTGCTTTTAGATTTAATTTATCTTTACATAAAATACTTTTATTTTGAGTCAAGTTGTTAGTAAATCTATTTGATAAATATGTCTCACCAATAATAATAATAATATAGTCAAAACTGTTATTAACCGAGCAAATTTACATGACAAAACATAGGAAGTTTATTAGTCTTTGAACGCTTTTTCTGCATCCCGAAAAAGTGGGGTATTTGTTTTCGCAAGTTCCAAGTGGGTGGGCGAAAAACTTTTGACATAAATAACTTTTGTTGCAGTGCAACATATTGTGCGCAATATGCATTGTTTCATTTAGCTTCCTGATTCGGAGGGTTTACATTTCCTGGGAGCGTTTTGCTCTATTTTATGCGACAGCATAATTTTATTTGAACCACCCCACGTCTTCTTCATGCGCAACACCATTTATATTAATATTTATTATAGTAACAAAACGCTTTTCATTTCTCGTTTTTTTTTGCTACAATTAGTTTCTGCATTTAATCATTATTTTTGAGTAAGAAAAGAAAATTAATATGTTGAAAAGAATATGGATATCTGTCAGAAAATGATGTTTGACATCTTATAAAATATTCAATAGGATTTATTTCGCCTGTGTTAATTTATTTTTTGCACAAACAGAGTCCAAACATTGCAAATCCTTTTACTGTACAGAAAAAACTAACGGAAAGATAAAAAGAAGTGTAGAGAATTCCTTTGATCTAGTATTAAACTAAGCTTCTAATAGTGTTAAAATAATTATTTGTCGAGCTGTTCTCACAAAGGGGGGATTTACTTTTATTTTATTTATACCGGGGATGCGTACTTACAAAGAAGAAACACCCGAGCGGGAGGAGATTTCGCTCTCTTAGTTTAATATGACAGGGAGGTAAATAAGAGTAATATTTTGCGAGTGAAACTGATGCTTGTTCCAACCAACGTTGCAACCGACGCCGCCGCCTCCACAAGAAGGTGGAAATAATTCCCTTTTGAACCAAATCCTCTAGTGCATTGCAACTCTCCCCCCTTACATCTGTCTTTGCACAGGGAATTTTATCCGCAAACGTAATTTTAATATCACAGAATCCAATAATGCACCTAGATTTCTGTGTGTCTGGCCTCTACCCTCCATAGCACCACCCTCTCCCCCCCAACTCTGTAAATACGCACGCAATTTTTGTCCATTTATCACATATTCACCGAATGCTTTGCATTTAAAAAAAATATATAAAATAGCGCTCGAAGGGAGCTCTGATATATACATTTTTTTTAAGTGCATCCAACGTCACTACATTTGATTGATGATAAGTGAATATTCAAATCTGTCGACCCCATCCACTTACAAATTCATTTAAATAATCATCAAATACGCACAATACTCAATCAATCCAACTTGAGATTCGCTAGCATTATTTTTAGATGTTATTTACTATTACTATGTGATTGCTAAATGTATCATATATTTTATAAATTTTGTTTCACATGAAAGAAAATATAGTATCAATTAGATAAGTTATAATGTATAAAATCTCATTGACTAAAATATTTTTAATGCTCTAATCAGTATTAATGCTGTTGTTCGTTAATCCGGGTAAATACGATAACAAAATGATTGAACCGAGAAATAATGGAATGTAATAGTCTGGTCTGGTAAAAGGGTGGGGACATAATGTAAGGGGGAACGCACGTAAGTGACGTGAAACCGCGGAATGCGATGCGGAAGGGCCGAACACAATATTCCAGCATTTAATCTGTGCTTTCACAGTTTTCGGTGGCATTAAATCGGATAAGGCGGAAAATTCGAATAGGGGGGCTGGGCTGCCTGGTACCACCTCATCCACGACCATAAAACATTCGCGCGTGTAATTAACTCAGCAAATTGCTTTAATCAATTCCCGAAGTAAATTACAATAGAGAAGGGTTGGAGATGCCCTTCGTCATCGTCGTCTGATTTTTATTTACCGGGACGAATCAATAAAATATAAGGGTTTTCGGGGATTCCTCCAGATTGTTTTTTCCCCCAACGAAGAAAAAGAAAAGTAAATTTGGAAATGCAACTTTTCCAAGCCATAAAGCGATCCGAGTTAGGTGTAAGAATGACCGAGACCTGGTCTGATCCTCCACCGAAATCCCAATAATCCTTTGCCCGTCCTGCGGAGGAGATAAGGAGCCTCCTCATTTCCTAGTTTTCAAACGGGCCTCTATCGGAATTTATTAGCCTTAATTGGTTTTCTGCGAGGCTGTGTACGTGTTTAGAGGTCCCGGATAAACGGCGAAATCTATTATCAAAATCTAATCTGCATTAGAGCCGCTTTGTGCGCACTAAGATTCGGCACGCCATTAAACAGATAAATAGTTACGTAATGCCGAAAGCGGATGAAATTGGTATTCTGATACGTCGTCTTTATAATCAATGCAAACCATCACATCTCAAGGAAACACGAACAACAACCAAACACCACGTCTCGAAACATCCCCATTATTTATGACCGCCAGCCAGAATTTTCTCATTTTTTTTTGCTTTGACCGACTCGCATAAATTTGCTTCGCAAGACTTTTTCTCCCCCTCAGATTGAGATTTAAAGGGTTTAAAGGATTTTATTTACCGCAAGTAATTTATGGTATCTTTCTACACAATGTTATTTTCAGAACACTGTCCAATATGTAAGTTTCCTTCATAATTTACTACTCCACTCGGACCTCATTCGAGCCACTATTTTTGAACGTATTTATTGCGCGGATTTCTCCATCGTCGAAGCTTGATTGAAATTCGAAGCGACCTCCGGAATTAAACTGCATTTTGCACGCCGAAACTTTAAATAGTTTCAAGGAACTTTTGCGATTCAACATTTCAAGTTTTAATTAATAATTTTACGTTAACGAATTTTCCGCATTTCGAAAAATCAAGCATTTCCGCAAAATTTATAATAATTACATATTCAATCGTTGTTTGACTTTGTTATAGATTAGTTTGAGTTAACGTTGCGTTGATTTGGATTTGGATTTTCATTCGATTGCGGCAAACAGATCGAGCCAGATTAATTGAAATCTATTTATTTATCACTGATTAACATTCTGTTGACAATGTGGACGATACATACCAGTATATTTGCATTTACTGTTAAAATTGCAAAATTCTAAATCTACAAATATCGTCAATGAATCCAATAAATTTAAAATTAGTAATTAACAATCACGCAAATGTCCAATCAACAAATTTTATTTATTCATTAATCCTACATCTAATATTGTGCAGTATTTGACGTCTTGTACTACAACCACAAGAGGAATTGTTCTAGAAACGTGATTTTACATAGACGCCTTGAGTTCAAAGCGAATCGAAATCGCATTTCAGACATTTTTAAATGCGAATTCTCCTTTTCTCACTACAAACGCCGCAATCTTGAGAAACATTTTTCTGCTGCGAATTGGTGACAAAGGTAATTTGGGGTCAGCCAAGGAAATGAGAATAAAATTTTACGCTATATTTACCGCAAAAATTGAATTTTCATAAAATTTTATTAATAATTCCCGTACAATTTGATTTTATTAAAAATCGTTGTTAACTGTGAATTGCACATGCACGCATATATAGATGATATTACATTTTACATCATAAAAATGTCAAATGGAATTTTATATATTTTATATTTTGTCATTGAGCTTTTGATGTTCGGAAATAGGTGAAAAATCTATAATTAAATTAAAATACAATTGTATTTTACAACAGCAAATTATATTTTACACACTTTTTATTTTTCTAAAATCGTGTTTCACCATTTATACAAAAGTGCATATTGCTAATATAAACCCATTTAAATTGGTTAAAACCGCAACATTTTATACGGTGCGTTTTTGTTAAAATTATCAGAATAAAAAAAAATTAAAATAATTGATTTTAATAAATATAATTTCGAATGTTTTTCATTTTAAATCTAAAATTTCTAATAGTTTCGCTATGCATACAAATTTCAATGTTAACTGTCTTCAATTACATCATGCATACATAACACGAAGCATCTGCGATTGTTCTCGGAGTTTATGATTGGAATCGTTGAAGTATTTCAATGTTGGAGTTACTTTGACCTCAAGTGGATTTAGGAAAGCTTTGTGAATGGGTGGATCGTTATCCTTGCCAATGATTTTGATCGCTAGTTATGTGAAATTTACACTATCTTTATACGTTTTTGCTTCGAATGTAATTTATTGAAATACATTGACTTTGTTTACTATATTCAGATTAAAATAATATTTTATATAGTTTATAAAGTTCACAATTTTGCCTAAATATTCTGTTTCACATTTTATTTATTTATGAAATGAATGTAAATAGGAAATTTGGTTTGTTTTGATATAAAATATTACAGAAATTTCCGGATGAAATTTCGAATGCGTATGTTCTTCAACCGCACAATTACAACCAAATGTATGCTTGAAAATAGTTGAAAAACGCTGTTCTATAATGTAGATGATGAGGGATTATTAATTTATGGCATAATAAAATGAGAAATAATAATATATAAAATTAAATATCATTGAATACTGTAATGATTTTAAAGAAATGTTCTATGTTTGTGGTAAAAAAATCTGGTAAATATTATAGAAAATTCTTATAGATGTACAATGTGCATGTTTGAGATGATGGGGTATTGTGAAGGTAATTAATGGTCTGGTGTAGAAGTATGTCGGCTCTTTTCATGTTTACTTAAACGTTTGGATCACGTCGCTTTAAACCAAAACACGCACACATTTGTCTATTTTACACTCGGGAAACAAATTACATGTAGATCTTGCCGAGGAAACAAAGTGGCCATTGTTTTGTTTTTGATTAATCGCCATATTACTTAAATAAACGCAAAAGCGTCGTTTATTTAGCTATCCCTTGTTGCGTCACCGGCAATTTTCGGTCGCAAAGGTAAATACAAATAAACCCTTTTCGAAAGCGGAAACGCATTGCAAAATTAAGGGCTCCCAGCATAATTACACACAAAAATCCGTGCAAAGAAAAAAGACCAACATGTGGAGAGTATAAATGGATGCTGAAGGTGGACGGAATGGAATGAAAGTAGAATTGAACCGTGGCGTGTTGTTAGTGCAAATACTGTGGGGGGCGGTTGAGATATAATGGGCTTTTCCACGTGGATGTTTTGGAGGGCTCGTTGCCCGTTGCGGTTGAAATGCACCCCGTGCTTGGGCCCACAATTTCCAACCCCCTTCTGGTTTTCTCGCATCGCACATACATACATACCCACATCCCCCTCGTATGCACGTCGTACAACCGCCTGGGGGGCGGCATATCACCTTCGTTTAGCTTCGATTGTTCCCCCTTCCGGTGCGCCGGAATTGGATTTTAAACAGATCACGGGACACACGCAATTTAAATCAAACCACCCAACAATAAATAAGCCGGAAACCCCAAATAATTACTCTCGGGAAAGTTGGCTTTCTAACCAGTTTCAGAAAGCGCCGGATAAATTTTCCACGTTTTTTTTTTGTTGATACGCATGATAGTCGAATACGTTAAATCTAGAGGACCACAGAGGATTGCGCTGCACAGCGTTGTTGTAAAAAATTCAAATTTGCAAAAGCAAATTACTGATACACACTTGCTTGATACAACATAGTAAGTTGAACATTTTCTGGGTGATTGATTCATAGTTTTCAATTATGTAATTAATTAATATTAACCAGCTAATAAAAAATGTTTGCAATTATAGCAAGTTTGTAAAATATATAAGTATTGAACAATTTTATCAAATTTCATATATTGATGTGCTTCTTATTATGTGTTATATTCATACTATCATTCATTCGTCAATGTTTGTTATGTTGTTTATTAATATTTTAAAACATGTCAACTTCATATACATGTAATATTTACAAACACATCAAACAGTCCAAAAAGATTGGGTGCAGCATTTAATTTACTACTATTCATATATTTAATATTCAACATGAAACATGCAAAGCACAAACATGTCATGCAAATGAAAATTGTTATATATTAATTAATGCAAACTATGATCATTTTTAGCGCGTAAATTTGTATAAATGTATGAATAAAATATTTATAGAAATATTTCGGTCTATAGCTGTTTGGACCAAATTAGGGCTAAAGAAAAAGGAAAAGATTTTCATAATATTAAGTTGATACAAATGTAATATATGTAAAAATGAAATCAATAGTTTTTTGCATTACTTCATCTTTTTTGTTTTAATATTATTGTTATCAATGTTCTTCGTATGATGCAATAAATATTGTTATTATTTGAAATCAATTATAATTAATAATTTTGTGAACTTTGCTTGATAGTTTATTATAGATCAAAATATAGAATTGTTATCTAAACAATTTGCTGAGAATATTTATTTCTGATATAACAATAATTTCAGTGCATACTAATTTATAATTCACGTTTTAATGTACATTATAATACCAAGAGTATCATTGACGAAGTTTGAGAACTTGTTTACGCACACTTGCATGTTGATGGGATTTAGATTTTCGTATGCACGTTCACATTTCAATTGTAATAGGATTGTCGCATTGATTTTTAGCACATTGTTCATAGCTACTAAAATAAACAAGATCACGTAAATTGAAGGTAATTGAATTACACTCTTAACTATAATACGTTTTATCTTGGAAGAAAACAACCGAAGGGTGGAGGATGGGAAATGGATTACACGATAAATAACTCGAAACCAAAAATAATTGCAGCACCTCAGGTCGTTTCCTCGTGGTGTAATTTCCAAAAAAAAAAGAGAAGAGACTCTTGTGAGAAAGTAGCAAATGTTTTCGTATATTTCCTCCAGTTTAAAGTGGCAGTATTGCCAGGGATGAAGAGCTTTTATAGGGCAACAATATATATAGTGCACTTCGTTTTTTCCACCCTCCTCGCATCATTCGCAGCGATCCAATATTATTACGAGGAGAGTATTTGCTCCATTACAAATTAAGACTGGAATATTATGCATGCATCTAGAGCAGAATGCATATGCATACAGTTGAAGCTCACTTTTTTTTTTTTACATTTTTCTATGTTTTTTTTTGGTCCAGCTTTCGCCGCTTCCGTCGTAACGGGGATATAAAAAAGATGAAAAATAGAAACTGTAACCCCGGGATGCGCGTTTTAAACTGCTGCGCGCTTTTAAATTTCCGGTACATTGGCCACCTTGGGGAGGAGAACTCGGTTACATGTTATTATTTCCTTCCGGGTTATACACGATGATTTACATTTTACCATATTTCTGCCGCACTTCATAATTTCGCTACGTGGAAATTTTAATTGTATTTTATCGTGATGAGCAGGCGCCTTCTCACGATGCTTTCCACCTAATTAGAAATTGCGCGTCGACAAACTGAAATTGATTCGGGCGTCATCAAATTTCGCGCATCTACTTTTTTTTGCTGTTGCTTTCCGTTTAAAGCAATTATGTAATGCGGACGGCGGAAGCGTTTAATGAATGCAATTATTCTTTAGCCGGAGAGCTGAAAAAAGTGCCTGGGATGCAACGGGCTGACGGGCGAGACGAGTCCGATGTTGTTGATGATGATGATGTGATGAGAGCATCCCATTCATATGTCATTTGCATATTGGCATAGGCAACACATATTCGGAAACATAAACAGAATATAATCGTTTTCCATGACGACGAGATGTGTGTTAAATAAACGCGTTTCCAAGAAAGCAAAATAAACTTGGTACACATTTCGTATCCCACAATTTCAATCATCTTTCTCATCTTGCTTTAACATTACAAAGAAAACACTCTGCAAATAAACTTTATACATACCACACCACATACATATATTCAATTATTATACATCTTCAATATATTATCTGCATTTTTTTTTTTATAAAAATAATAATGATTTAATAAATTCTCTAGAAAATTGATAATGATTATTCGATCTACATTCTTTATTTCATAGCATATTTTAAGTGATTCATACAACGGCTAAGTTATATTCTGGAAGAGAAAGAAAAAAAGCGATTTCCGATTTATCTCGATGCAGAAAGTCTGAGGCGCCGGAACGACTATGCCGAACTGTTATCAATATTTATTACAGAACATTGGAACCGATAAATCAGTGATAGAATTCGCCGCGGACAATATTTTTGCAGATCCTCCGAGCAATTACACTTCAATTCACGGCACCTACAAAGTTATGCACGATAAAATAGAAAATTTCTTTTATATATTATCCGTTGCTCCAGGGAGAAAGATTTATAACCTACCAAACTTTAAAAAGGATTAAAGAATTGTACGATATACATTTTTCTTTGAATAAATGAATACATTTACAATTGATTCGATGTAAAAATACGTAAACATCAGTGAAATATTTCTATCAATATATCATTTGCTTTGATTCATTCATCAATTACTATATTTTATGAATCAAGTTATTTGGTTTAATTTATTTAACTTAATAAAATTATACTTATAATAATAATAATCAAAAATATCTTGGGTTTAATATAATTTCGTATATAATTAAATCCTATTAATGAAACAAAATAGAGGAGCATTATTTTTTATGAGGCGAAAGTTTCAAAGTCCCTTAAATGGATGATCTTGAAGAAACGTTTCGTTTACTAATTACGGCGAAAAGAAATGAAGAAAGTTTTATCGTTGTTGGATAAGAGAAAACAGCTTTTCGTATTTGACTTTTTATTTTTAGAATAAATACGACAAAGAGAGATGTTGACGTAATTAAATGAAGGGCATTCATTATCTGAAAGTCTTATAATGACTTTTGCTTCGGCAGCAAGTTTTCTATTTCTTCTCTTTCTAACCACAACGAAGTTCAGAAAGTCAATAACATAGAAACTGCACAGAAGCCTATTTGGAACTTCCGTGATTCCAAAATATGTTCCCCTATTATGCTTATTGACGTTGAAAACTTGAGAAAGGGTGGACAAGGCAAAATATTGTTGGTATAACTAAAATGCTTATCTATGTTGTTTTCTTGATAAACAAGAATTTTGTTAACAATGTTAATAATAAATCTCATATGAAATAGGGTTTAAAAGATGTTTATTTTAATGTTTTCGGACGGATAAGATTTTTTTATATATATAAATATAGCATGATTCATCCGAGGTTTGTATCATTACGATTCATGTAAGTGAACATGGTTGAACAATATTAATATTCTTCAGAACAAATGATGTTCTATTAAGATTAATAGCTGTGAGCTAATGATGCTTGGAACATTAGCAGTCTGTTTCCATTTGTCCCCTTGCAACGTGTGATGTTTTCAAATGAAATAATAGAATCGTTATAAACTATGTATGATGTTATATCTTTCAGTTATGATGTAAATGTAAAATGTTAAACGTTGTAGAAAAATCGTTACAAAATATTTGTAAAGTCATTTAGTAAGTGAAATATGGAAGATGCTCCGAATGTTAGGTCATAAAAGCATTGTCAAGTCAACGACTTACAATGGAGAAGACATAACGTTTTGCGGTGAGAGTCAAGAGGAGTTTCTCTCTTATGCGCGATATAAAAGTAAAAATGTTATCGCCACTCGACGTGAGGACGCGCCTTCGAAAATCCTGTTTTTAATATACAATTTTTACTTTGCAGATAGTAAAATTTTACCGTCTCTACGTGCTAATGCCGAATTTCTCTTTGGCGTCTGCCAATTCATGGAAATTTATGCGCGCAATGATCATAAAAAATTAATGAATTGTAATTACATTGTTGACGAACGAACCACGAACAAAAAAAAAATGAGCATAGCCAAATAAGTAATTACTTCCGTTGGGTTTAATTTGTTTTAGTCAGCAGATGAGGTGGCTCTTAAACTCTCGCTGAAATTCCGCACGATTTGCATATACACGTTTACATCAGATTACAAATAATTCCTGGAACCTGCGTTTACACAAAACGGCGTCAAACCCACCCGCATCGGGATTCGTAATATGTAAAGATTCGAGCCGTCAATCCCTTTCAGGATATTTTTCAATATTGCATTTCGAACATGTTTGGTCCATCAATATTACTGAATAACACACTGTGAAAGAGTGAAGAGAAGAGCGTACGATATTTCAGTGATATTGATATTTGCAACGTTGCTTGTTGTTTTCATTTGAACGACCCCCTACAGTTTAATTTCTATCTACGTCAAGTAAATATAGTCATCATCCCAAGAGCAATCTAAATTCCTACGAGTGCGTTTGTATGCAATTCAGGGATGAATAATTTAAAGATAATAAAAGAGGTGTTAAATGCATGACAAGCGATTCGTTGAATAATTAATAAGGCGAGAAAGTGGCGTTTTGTGTATGAGGAAAACAAAACTTGAGTTTTCTGAATGGGGTTGGAGGGGTAAGGGTTTTTGGAAAACACGTACAGTTAGGTTTTCCTTCGGACTACAAATAAATGAGGAGCATTCAATTGCAGCTCACCCCTCGACCATTATAGAAACGCGAAATAAGTGTGTGTGTGTGTGTTGCCATAACATTTAGTAATTCAGTTATCTCGGGCGGAGGGTGCCGAAATGGTAACGGGGAAAAGGGCTCCGAATGGAATTAAACTAATTATGCATTAACTGGAATTCGGAAACAATTGTCGAAAATGGTCGCTCTTCGAGTAATTTCTGCAAATTTATGTATATACAATGATTCGCGTTCAAGAGTTTTATCAGTCCTGTCGTCAATTTATTTTTATTAGAGTTACAATTTACGAAAGTTGGATTAAATTTAATTTAATTTGCTAATGTTCTTAATTATTTGGAATTTTAGCCAAAAAAAAATAATTAGGTTAATCCAATTTAATTAATAAATTACAATTAAGCTTATAAAAAAAGTTTGTCTTGGGAATTTTATGCCATCAAATGATTATTTTTTTATTACATAATTTCTTGGCTCATAAGTTTTATTTAAATGATAATCATCTATCTTTATCATAAGAAATATATCTTAGTATTCGCTTATAAGAAAAAATATACTGTTATATATTTTTTAATTTGCTTCGAAGAAAATTTCTGAAAAAAAAGAAAGTAGAAAGCGTTTTATTATTGAAGACAGTGATGTGATTAATAGAAAATTTAGATGGATAAAGTTATACTTAGCTGTATATAAATAATATTATGAAGTTTCTATAAATTGCGTAATGTTGTCTTTTTCTTGTAATTGAATTATACGAAAAGGACGAAGCTGAGCATCGGTTGCTCTTATATTTTTCTTTTTCCCACATCGTCAGGTTCTTTACTCAAAAGTCTGGAAGAATAAGTTCGTGAGCACGAACGGAATTGATAAAAGCGCTAGAAATGGTCGTGATTTTATTTATCAATTGGTTTAATGAAATTTCGAGTCGTTTAAAGGCAGAGGCACGTAAACAATAAACATTTCCATAAAGTCCACGGATTTCGGTATAGTATTCGTTTGTCACTTGTTTTCCTTCTAAAAATCGTGCATTTGCTCGTTTCTATTTTTGTCTTGGTTTTCCTCCATTTGAAAAGCTTGTATAAAGAATGCAGTTGATGTTTCAGCTTGTGGTAAAACTGTTTCTTTCATCATACAACTACACACAAGGGCGGCTCGAGTGGAGAAATAGTATGGGAATGGGGGGAAATGGGGGTGCGTGGCAGAACAAGCCATAAAGCGGAACGGGGTTGAAGAGACGTCTGGCGCCGCGGCGTCGCGACGTCTAAATGCACGACCACAGCATCCCGAATGATTCATAGGCGGCGCGCAAAATTTAATCCCAATCGATACACGTGTCCCTCGATAAATAAAATTGAGGGAGAGAAGCCATACAGCGACCTAATGACCCGGCCGATTGTTGAACGCCGAAAAATACCGCAAATCCCCAATTGCGCTAATCACCGAAACGCCACATTTCCATTATTACTAATTGTAAAAAATCATCATTTATTTGTCTTTGCCAGAATTATTCATTGTCAGTTAATAATACCCGTTTATGCCTTTAACAGTGTAAATTCAAATACGTTACCTTGATATGAAGATAAATAGAAAAAATCATATTCTATCGATATTAGACATCAATTCACTGAAGAAATTAAACTTGTTAAGATCCGAATAAACAAATTTAGAAATAAAACTAATTCAAATACATATTTAAATACATTCTCAATTTTATTTATTTGATAAAGAAATTAATAAACTCAGAATCGTTTATTCAAGAAGTTAAATCAACAAGACGAAACTTTTTAATGAACAATTTTATTTCCAAAAACATCCACAGTTAAAAACTTTTATGAACTGCGTCGAATAATTTATGCTCCTTCGATCACTTCTTCAGTTTGCATTTTCAAGGCAAAACAGTTATTCTTAGAAGAAAAAAAAGTATATCCTGAAAATAAGTTCAATTTATGCTAGAGGAATTATTGAAAAAGTTTCTCTCTTTCCTCTTCAAATATGTTACTAAATATTTTATCAAACTTTATTTAAAAATTTTAATGCAATCCTTATATTACATACTAGAATATCTTTAATGCTTTTGAGATAAGTTCAAAATTCTACAAATAATGAAAAAATCGGACTTAATACTAATTAATTATTCCATATTACTTCTGAAACTATTACAATAGAATAAAAAATAAATTAATTTTGCATTATATAAATTTAATTTAATGATGTTTTTTGTTTAATAATTTCTACACATTTAAATTTTGTTTATGAAAATTATTTAA
Source organism: Nicrophorus vespilloides (assembly GCF_001412225.1). Lineage (NCBI taxonomy): Eukaryota > Metazoa > Arthropoda > Insecta > Coleoptera > Silphidae > Nicrophorus > Nicrophorus vespilloides. The sequence continues at coordinate 526,935 of NW_017100079.1, read as the reverse complement.
TGTATATTTGTATATTAAATAGTTAAAGGATGTTTGATTACGATTAAAATCCGATTTGTAATCGTTCAGACAAACAGCAGCAATAATAATAACAACTAACACACACAAAAAAAAAGCATATAGAGTTGGAATCGACTAATGATTTGTTCTGGCTAATTGTTAAAAGCCAAAACACACATCAACACTCATTTAATTCCAACCCCGGCCAATAAATCAAGCCCTTTTTGCTGGAGCGATTTTTCGTTTCGCTATAAATTATTTTTGCGCTGCTATCAATAATGAAACGAAAACGTTTATATTGGCCGTATGGTCATAGCTCATATCAATGTTTGCCCGCCTCGTGTTTGGTTTCAGTTCCTCTTTTTTCCTCTCATGTATTCCTATTATTTTCATTTTATTCCACTCTTTTTCCATTTGATGCGTATATGCATACAGTAGCAACAACAACAGCAGCAGCAGTCCGGTCGGTACGCCATGAATCAAAAGCTTTCCGAATATTTTCCGCATTCCAAATGACATTGTTTCGGATACGAATCTGCAGCAAAAACGCATTCATAAATTCATTTCGTCCATCAATAACCACCCCCATTGCAAAAGCCAAATAAAATTCTGAAATGGAAAACATCAAAAAAAAAACATAATACTATGATGTCGAGGATCAAATTCCTCTGAAGAAATCGAATTAAAAACCTGTTGTCTGAGAGGAGATTGATGCTTGTCCATAAATCATCCCTGCGATTTCCATAACCTTTCAATAGACATGACTCGCTTAGTCCAAGTATTTATGCACACCGGAAATGACACGAAAACGCGTCGTCACATCCTCGATATTAACTGAACTGTTTTTCAGGATTAATTGATTTCAGTGGAAACAGAAAGAGTGTGAGAGAGTCTCTGCCTTCTTTTCCATTCTACCAGTGTTTCAGCTTAATTGTATCGAAACTCTTTCGCTGTTGGGAATTTAAACAACTTCGCTGAGCGAAATAGCCAATTCCGAAAACTCTTTGCATGAGTTGCGGAGCTTCGACAGCGGTGTTGTGCTACTGTTGTACGATTGTTCTTTGTAATCAATATTGGAAATTTACGTAATGAAATGGCTAAGTAAAAAGCTTTTAACTGGAAACGATAATTGTTGCTCGAACTAAACAAGCGGCTTCTGTTGTGCGTCGAAAAGTGCTTATTGATCGTGAGCAGAAATTTATAAATAAATTGTATGTGTTAGTAAAACCGCATCGTTTAATAATCGCGAATATTTCGGACAGTCAAAGAACGCAGCGAAACGCCGCAAATTAATTACAAACCGCAGAATATAATTACGTATAGAGAATGTATGATTTCGGCACATTTACAGCAACTATTACTTTTGCATATACAAATCATAAAACTTACTATTTTAAGCAATGAATTATTTATACAAAGATCATAAACTAATCAATACCAAATGATTACCAACGAACATTAAAGCTATTATATAAATTATACATGGTTTCTAGTAAAAATTTAAATATTTAGGGTTTTTTTACATAATATAAAAGTATTAATATATTTTAAAAATCAATTTAAAAAAATGTATCTAATAATTTACACTTCATTTGATTTATTAAATGATTGAGAGAAATTACAAGTTTCTTAAAGTCATTAACTAAATGAAATAGACTGTAACAGATAAAGGACGATTGATAATGAAATCAAGTGGAAATTTATGAGGAAATGTTTAATCTTGCTTGAAATTATTTGTTTCGTTCTGAAGGTCGTCCAGTTGATGAAATTAAAAGCTTATTACTATGATTATTATGCAACACGTATTCCATTTTCCTTCAACCATTGCTCATTAGAATCTACATTATTCCTAATACTTCTTTTTTTATTTATTTTTTCAATGCAAATTAAAAAAAAAATGAATCTAATTATTTTTTAATAAATATATATAAAAATATTTTTATATTTATGAATAATATGCATTTGTAATCAGTAATTGCCAATTTCATAAATTCCAATTATTTGTAATTTATTAAACAAACTTGGGCGCATTTATAAATAATGCAATTAAATATGCAAAATATTAATGTAATTCCATTTGCACAATTTTTTTGTTTCAATTTTTATCGAATATATTCACGTTTATTGAAATATTGAACATTTGTTTTGTGTAAAAATAACAACATATTTATAAATATATTTGCTCTTTGCAGTTTTCCGATTCGGTTTTACGTTTCATTGAAATTCGCATGGAAAAGTTCCATTAATAAGTTATCAATTAGGTAAATGTATTGGAAAATAATAGATTTATATACAAACAGAACATGCAGATTGGTGAATACACGTTGGACTGTTTTTAATGCGCCCCAATTTTCGCACGCAAAAGGCCGTTATATAATAATTTCGATGCGGATGCTCTTTACACAGAAATAATGATGACGATCATTGTCATCGTGATTTTCCATAGAAACGCGAAACGCAATTATATACTACGTTTTAATGGGTTTGTGAAATGAATTTTTTAGAGGAGGAAAGAAAGTTGGAGGAAAATAGTGGATGGATTTTCGACGGTATATTTATAAAACAGTGGTTGAAATATATGAAATTCAGAGAGCTCAGTAACACGTCGCATGGGAAATTTCGTACTGTATTTTAGTGAAATAAAATGTAGTTGGTTTATAACGAAATCTGAAATGCAAAACAAAACTTTGATTAAATTCTTCTTATAAAAATATATTTGGAAACATTGAATTTTATGTTTAATTTTGTTCCTTATTAAAGATTGTTAAAGATTGTTTTATAATAGAAAATAATTTTATATTGTATTTTTTTTTATATAAATGATATATTCTACATTTGCAAATAACTGACATGTATAATTCCATAATAATCCATACAAAACATACAAATAGACCTAAATAATCTGGAATGTAAATGTTATACAAAACTAAATCCATTTATGTCACTTTCTGAATGAAGAAAGGTGTCCCCATAGTGTGACCTACTTAGACATTAAATAATAATCTACTATAAGCTACAAACTAAAATACATTTTAATATAAGAAATTTATTAATGCAAAAATTGATGAAAACTTTAATTTTTTTTTATGAAAAATTCATATAACAAGTCAATAGTACGTATCAATTTAAAATAAGTATATTTTTTATAAATATATATAAATCATATATAAAAAAGCTATACTATATGTTTTATGGATTAAAGAAACAATTTAATTCATATTTTTACATGTATGTAAATATTTTTTAAATGTATTTGCATAGCGTTATACAGTTAGATGGACCGCTAAAAGCAAGTTAATTCGTTGAATAACGAAACCTACCTTTTAAATTATATACGAAAACTTTTACCCCGCCACGTTTTATGTGCAAGTTAAATAAGTGCTCCATTTATTTCTAATGCGTGTATATTATCATGCTTTTAAAATTCTTGCCAAATTACTCAAGAGTTGAAATATTAATAGCGGTTATATATCCAAGACTTGAAACGCGAATATCAGTCTTCTTGATGGGGGTAGATGTTAAATAAAGGTTGCATGTTGGGATTGAAACAGTTTTGTTATTATACATTTTTTTTAAATAAATTAAATATAAATTTAATAAAAATGGAATTTCGTTGCTTAGATTTAATTCTTGTGCGAATGTATTGGCTGCTTCCAATACATTCGGTAAAAGTTCATAATTTTTGCATATAAATAAGGAATGCAGTGACCCGGTTACCACGAGGACAGACACCTCCCTTTTGTGTTGTATAAATCATTTTGCGAACCTGCGGATTTTAAACGCGAACAATTAAGTTCCAACAACCAAAACACTTTCGTGGGGAAATCTTTGCACGTCCGGACCAACCGGCTTCGCGATTTATTTTCCCTATAAATTTCCTCGAACATGCACACATACAAAACAAACGCAGTATTTAAGGTCGATTTATCGCATCCGTGTGTTTTGTATATACATATAAAAAGCGGAAGCGTGTTGGAGGTTGTTGTTCTATATCCTCCAGGATATATATATAAAAAAATGCAGAAGAACGAAGGACTTCTCTCTCTACTATTCCCGCAGCTTTAATTATTCCCAACCCGAATGCCACTTCAGTTTACGTGCGGCGAAAATGAAATAGTTTACTACTTTGGCTTTTCCCAAACGAAGTTCGATTCCTTATATTTTTCTTTTTCCATCTGTATTTTTCGGGATGGTCGTTTCCCTCTCGTTGCGTTTCTTCTTATTTTTTTCATCTTGAAAACTAAGTTTATCTATTAATAATATAACAAGTGTTCTTCGAGAGGAGTGGAGGTTTCTTGGTGGGGTTGAGGACGGAGCAACTTGCGGCGAGCCATCACGCAAAATTTGCATCGGAAACTTGTTGTTTGGTACTTGGAGGATATAAAGCAGCCGCTCCGAAAATTTGTTTCGGATCTGCCTTCCTCGGGCCGCCTCAAATATGGAAATCGTAATTCGCTTCCATTTATGTAACCAGCCAACTTCTCTGTCGACTACTCGTAATAACTTTAACAAATATATCAGTAGGATACAATGTTTACAACAAACGTTATTTTATGTTTTACATAATACCATGTTCAAATTTGTCTTACAGTTATTTCATTCAAAGTTTATCGATTCAAAACTCCACGAAAACAATATGACCACATAATTGTACATGTCTTGCCTCATTTGTCAAGGAAAATATTCTTTTTCGTGCTGTAAACAAATTTATTTCAAATATATAAACTGGAACTAGAAATAAATTTAACTAAATATAGTTTAATTTTCACCAAGAATCTTTAAAAAAAAAATACATATAAATTTAATTTGTCAAGGGTGGTTTTAAGGGTTGCTCGAAGTACACGAGAGTTACAACCGCAAGGAAATTTAGAAGGTGTCGCGGGTTTCGTCTGAATCTAACTTCATTTCACTGGTGACGGAAGCGTTGAAGGAAATTACTGGAAAACTTTGAGTTACGGGTTACGCCACTTTAAGAACTTCTTTGAAGACCACTGAACCTATTACTATTTCCTTTTACAACCGACATTTCATTTCTCTCAATTTAACAAATACATTGCAACCCAACCTTACATCCCCTTACATATACTAAAGTATTGAGAAATAAGCTACATACTTTACTTAATATATAGTGTAAATGAATATTACTATACAAAATAGAATGAAATATTATGATAATGTAATTGTATAAATTTTGATGTAGTGATCATATTATCATAAGGAGTAAATGATCTAACAATAACAGATTGAAAGATAACTAAAATTAGATCAAAGTTGTGGATCATATCCAGAAAGGAAAGCTTAAAAAAAATATTGTTTTGATGTGATATGTAATATTTATATTCTATATGAAACTGTTGATGTTCGACAAGATGTGCTGGATGTAATCAGATGAATATAATACAAGGATATTTTTTGAATGTCTTATCGTTTTCGGGATGTGGAAACAATAACGAACGTGGAATGGTGGTGTTTTAGCCTTCATGGAAGTGGATGATGAAAGGGATCGCGTTTCGCATTGTCGTATTCGTCCTGTGACAATATGTCCGTCTTTTGTTTCATCCACAATGGTGGAACAGCAGCAGCAGAAGCAAGAGAGAGGAACGAGCTGCTGCTCTTCGTATACTTGAGCACGCATCAGTCGGTTACTTCGATGATGACGGTTCAGTTTCAATCGATCGAGAGGCTCATCTTTGTATGCCAACCGATCATTCCGTCCATCAAGGGGCACCCGTACAATGCCCCTCCGAACACGTTTCCTGTCAAAACCCATACAATTGGAAACGACAGCCATCCACCCATCAGTCGCCCAAATTATTTCACCGACAGCCTTTTTCATACTCAACCTCATCCTGCTCTTCCTCACTCTCCCGTAATTCAAATTACATCCACCAAACTCTATTCCTGGCTAAAGGAAAACTAATCCTCCGTTATAATCTCCTTACGACCTCCTTATAAATCCATGATTAGAGATGCGAGCGCCCACCTTTATTAAGCTTGTATATGTTTAATTAGCGAATAATGATTCGATGCAGAAATAGGTTGAATAAACACAAAATAGTTGTTAAGCAAAATCTACCAGGACGATGCAAAGCTGAGCCAGAGAGAGAGAGAAGGAAGGAACAAGAGAAAACTAGTTTTATATATATACACACACACACTGCTATACACTTACATACAAAGTAAGTACTTTGGTAACTTGGACTCAAGTATAATAGGACTGGAAAGGAGAAACCGAGTTTAGGTTTAACTTTTCTCTCCGCGAATTAAACAAAAGCTATTAACTGCAGGGCGTTTATAAAATAGAGCCACCGATGAAGTTTATTATATACAACAACAACTTTATATATTCCACTTTTTCATTTAAAATTATATTCATTCCGTCTGCGCTCCACCTTCTCCGTATCAAATATAAAACAGCGCTTCATTTCAAATAGTCTTTATGAATCGTGTGAACGCTTTTATATAAATTTCAGCATTGATCTTTATGAAAATTCCATATCGTACATCTTTAATTTAAAAACAGAATGAACTTTGATGTCATTCAAATATTGTTATTGGCGTTTTTCCCTTTGATCATCTATATAATTAAGTTAGTCTCTGAAAAAAAAAAGACATGATAAGTAATTAAACCAGATTTCTTCAAATTTCTTTGAATAAATGTGAAATAATTGAGGATTGAAGCCGGATTCATCAAAAAAATATGAAACAAAATTTACTTTCAATTAACTGACAATAGAAATACTGTATCATTTCATACTAATTTAGTAGCTGATTATAATCATTATCAAAATATTTATTTGATTTAAGTTTTTATGAAAAATATTTTTTGGATGATTTCTAAAATACGTTTTAATTTCTTAAAACGTATTTCTGCAGATTTTCCAAGACAAATGTGCGGTAATTGAGGTCGCCTTAGTGGAGATTGCTTTATGAAAACGCTTGTATAATAGCGATTTTTCTTGAGGATTTCCTCTGTGATAATTTATCCCCCGCACTCTTAGAAATCACTTCGCTTACTCACGTCCCGGTTAGTTTCCCATCCATAGAGGAGTCCAGTCTGGATATTTCCAGACAGTAATTTAAGAGTACAAGGCCTTGCACTTAACATTTTTCGGGGGGTCCTTGAAGTTTCGCGTTAATTGTCCCATTTGGGTTATGGCCAGAGGCAACTTTCGGACCCTTCTTCGTTCGGAAAAGTATATATAATTGGGGCGCGTTAAGCTGATTAATGGGTAAAAAGAGTAAGTTTTTATGTGCAAAACGGGTCTTCTCGAATTAAACGTTCCGTTAGAGTAGAAGAGAAGGAAACTGCTGGAGGTTGTTGATTGCGGGGGAACGTCAGAATCACATATTCGAGCACAAAGCCCTCCTGACACATAGCTCGAGATGCATTCATTGATTCGATTTTCGTCTAATTGCCTCGGTTGCATCTGCGAATTAAGCTGCCTTTATGCGAATTATAATATTCAATTAATCCTTGACGTTCTGTCGAAAATTGTATTTTACTCTCTGCTTCATCTCTGAGCTCATCTCATCTGTTTTCCTCAAAATCATCGCGTGCTTCGGGCATGTTCCATTTATTAGTTAATTACACAGCGGCTATGTCACAACCCCATGATTCCTCTTCTTTTCCTTGCGCAAGGAATTTAATTATTCGACTGAGATTTCTCAGGTGTATAGTCAAAATGAAGAATGCCACATTGCTGCTGGCATCATTCCAGCAGATGCATTTAAAGGGCAGATAAGAAACTTTAACATTGCTGATATTTTAGTATGGTTAATGTTGTTTACACATTTCCTTTTAACCTTATAATTCATCGCGTGGAATTTAATTAAACTAAATTTAACAACTGTTATGCTTTTACCTTTACTTATCCTTCTCAGTTTATTAATGTACAAGCTATTAAATCTTCTCCTTTTTCCATAATTATTTATAAAATGTGGATGTATTCTTCAGAAGTAATTTTTGTTATCGCGTTTCATTTTTCTCTTGAGCAATTGATTTTCGCTAACACATTTCTGAAATTTAATAAGCACTACAAATATACATAATTGATACATTTCAAAACATCAATAATTTAACATAAATAATTACATAAAAGAAGTATGATATTTAACGGATAGCAGTTTTACTATAATATTGATTGGTTATTAACTTCATATAATATTGACGAGTTCAAATAAAAGGTAAATAACGTTATATAGATGAATTATGAAACAACAAGTAAGTTTACTCGTAAACAATGTTCATTATTTATTTCGGCAAAGTAGCTAGTGCACACGGTAGAGCGAAGTTTCAATGCAAAACTTGCACTAAATTTGCAACGAAACTATTTATCTTGTCAATACAGGAGGTTGATAAGACTCGCGAGCGTAGGTCCTTATTGATGGCTACAAGTCATCATCATCATCTGCGAGCACGGAAAGGCATCCAATGTCAAGGCGAGAACAATGCACGTGGATGGGGGCACAAAATGGTTGTTGTCAAGCTGTGACACGACATCTTGTTGTCGCATCTCGCTATAACGTTATTTTATTATTTCGGAACGAACAAAGCGTCGCCTCGGTTCACCCCTTTTCTTTCTTTATTGCTTGCACTTCCTATCTTCTTCTTTGCCCAACCGTTTGCATTTCATTTCCGGGACTTAAATGCATTTTAATTAGCGTTCGCATTAGCACGCAAAAATATCGAGTGGTAATTTGCGTTTTCCAACCGGATTCCAGGGGTTTGTTAAGTTGAATTGTAGAATATTAAGTGAAGTGAATCAGTGGTGCAAAATTGTATATTACACGCTTAAATAATACACTGCATAATCTTAAATTCTTTAGCGTGTCTTATTCTAATTTAGTTTACTTTTTTAAGTATTATATATTGAGAATCATATTTCGTAGATATTATGTGAGTAAAATCAACTTGAATACATTAAAGTATGATAGAAAAGTGGGTTTTCATTTTAAATTGTTAGGCTAATGAAAGAATATTTCTGTAAATAATTATTTTGTCTGATAATTTGCGTTTCCAATTGGATCCTGGACGGGTTTGGACTGTCGACTAAGGAATGGAAAGTTTCCTAAATTAAGAGAAGTCCACGGAGTATTACAAGGGCCATCCCAAATTGTATAAAAGTAACTCAATTTGTGAAGTTTACTTGATAAGTGCAGACCGCTGGTTGCGAATTGCCTGATCGAGTTACTTCGCAGTTTTAGCATGCCGTCAATACACACTGCAGCTGTAGATTATACAACTTTCCGTGTTTTTCCATTTTGTCTTGCACCCCCTATTATTTTTCTTCTCGGAATATTTCGATTCTTCTTCGAGCTTTTGTTGGAACTTCTTGAATAAAATTTAGCCTCCATTGTTCTTTAATTATGTCCCAAGAACTAGGCACTAATTCCGTTGACTTTAGAATTAAAACTAAATAAAGCATCGATCGAAGTCATCCCTCGGTTTTTAATTACATCAAGATTGATCTGCTGTCATAATCACGTTCTCTTCTCATCCGTTTTCCGTTTCGGTTTTTTTAAATAATTAAAATTGATTTGCGGTCGTCCCGATCTCTGATAATCGGAATGGAAAAGGACGACTTCAGTAACAAAACAAAATTGGATAAAAAAGCTAATACAATTCAAAATGGAATAATAAAAGCGAAAATGTTGGGCGCATATTAAAATTGTTTCGCCCTTCTGTTCTCGAAGCTTTCAGCGCTCCCCTGCATTACGAAATGTATTATAATTAATGTTGCTTTCGCTATTTTTGTTGTGCTTCCTATTTAATACGTGATGCAATGTTACCAGTTTTTTTTTGCTCCATTTTTGGTTTCGAATTTTGTCCAGTTTTTGTTTTTTTTGCTCTCTCTCGTGTACGCGCGAATTTTTTCCCTCATTGTTTAATTTTATTTCCGTGATGTACACTGTTATCCACTGTCTGCCACAATCCAAAAAAAACTGTTATGAATTACGCATAAGCGGAGCGGTTATAGTTGGTGGTGCGATGAAATCCCATCAGAATAAATTCACGTTTTGCTCTTACTCGACTCACGACAGTGAATTTCACTTTGCTCTTACTATTTGCCCACAAGCTCCTTCGGGCATTCTGCATTCCCTTTTTCTCTTCCTTCTATCCTATCTCACCCTCTCGCACTCTTTCCCCTTTCCGAGTTACACTTTTTTTTTCTCCTTTCTGACAACTGACAGATCACACGCATCTATTTCTATGAAAGAAAGAACACACTCTACTTGATAGTAGTGAGCTGCCCAGTTTCAGCAAACAATATTCTCGAACAATTGGCCCTCATCTTTCATACAGTTCTGCTTTCATAACATTTATCATCAATTCTACCGGATTAAAAGCTACAAACAAAAACATTACTTCAAAGACATTACAATTTATGATTTCATAACATGCTTCGATTCACACATTCAACATTACAAATGACAACAAAACATAGAAATTTTTATTTGAAACATTGATATTTTATTATTATTGAATTTTCCATGTTCTAACAATCAACTAATTTTAAATTTAATTAATAGACTTAATTAATTATCAAAATTTATAAATTGTTACTAATTGAAATAACTTAATTGTAGATAATAGTAAATTGTCTATTAAATCCTTTAGTCGGTTTGCATATTTAATATATAGTCGGTGTGTCGTAATATATGATTGAAGAGCTTGCGCTTTCTAAAGCATTAGCCTCACACTTGCTGAGCTCACTGAGGTTGGAAATACATTGCCAAACTCATTAATAATCCGAGCCTCCAATTCAATTAATCCACTACACTCAAAACGACAGACACCCCAACCTTAACTTCAAGCGTTTTTAAGTGTTTCTTAGTATAAGAAACTCCAGCAGCGATTTATATAACGATTTGTCAACTATTAGATTTTATATTTCAACTAAATTTATATTTATTACTGCTAATACTATAGTCCATAGCTCTTTGCTAAATAATAATTAAAATTGATTTAAAAATATTAATTTTATCCATTTAAAGATATATGAGAAATGCAATTAATTTAAAATTGAGCACAGAAATGTAACGTATAATTTGCATTTACAGCGTATATTAATTTAAAATATTAATGTAAATAGTTGGTTTGTTACTGGGAGCCTTGTAAAGATATGTTCATATGTAGCGGATAAATGCGAAGCTTAGTTGAATTAATCTAGGATAAATTGAGGCTTTGTGATGGTCAGTTGCGTATGAAAATTGAATTTCAGGATTGGCTTATGAAAAGCGAACTGAGCTTAGCGGGAGTTTACAATCGATGAACGTTGGGTAACCCTTTTTTTTTTGTTATCCTGCAATTTACCTTGTGTTTTTAAGTAAAAGCCGGCGAAAGAATGGGGTGAAAAAGTGAATTTTATACGTGTTCCTTTCCAGTTTACTATCCGGAAACATATAAACGTGGAACGTGATCCACTTCTGTTGTGCCAATATCGTTTCGAAATATATATATATATATTTATTTTTCTTTGCTCGAATTGGAGACTCCTTTGGAATCCATTAAATTTAGGTAATATCTGGGCAGCCGGTTTTTATAAACTACCTCTTAAGAAGACTACTTTTTTTTTTCAAATTTATTTAATATAAAGTAGGAATAAGGATTTTCTTTGTGGATGTTATTGCATCGGGAAAATCCGAGTTATTTTTCCTGCGGCATGCGGAACGTACATAAAGCATGTCATTAGGTGTAATGGATGTTGGAAATTTTCCGTACACGGGCCGCACCGAGTGCACTTCCTCTTCATTACCCTAACACCATTATCGGGTAATTGTGTTTAAGAGAAGAAAATGTTATTTTTCTCGCAAAGAACGGACGTCACGGCCCTTCTATTTGTTTTACTTACAACCATATGTGTCTCATCCAAACACCAAAACAGAAAAAAAAACAGTGATAATAAAAATAATCGACAAAGTTCGGTTGGGCGCAGGCTGTTAACTCTTTCACCATGTTTACTCTACTTCTGTATACGAAAACCACTGGAAATATATCATCCAGATATAAAAAAGAAAATTAAATTACATTCCGTCCTTTTTTTATATATATAAATACCGTCTAGACGTGTTTACTGAATTCGTGATGAGCGATGTGTGTATAATCTTCGATGTGTTCATATGTGAAGATGGTATTTTATAGTAAACAACTCATTGTGTTATTTTATATGTTAACGCAATATTTAACAAGTTGGGTTGGTTTTTCTGAAACCCCAATTTAGTTGTTGATAATTGAGGGAGAGGAAAAATCTGGATGGATGACGACGGCAGGAGGGAGTTTGTTTTATGGTGTCTCGTTGCTGTGGTCATGAAAATGAACATTAAAACCGTCCTTCTGGGGAGGAAATATCTTGACAGAATAATGAAGTCTGCAGGGATGAGACCCCAATCCACAATTTGGGTTTATTGTGGCGTAACGTCCCTTAAGAAAATCTACTATATTATATAGCCCCATCTTCGTTAGTCTCCGCAGACCGAGCTAAGAAAAAAAAAAGAAGTAAAGAGAAACGGAACGAAAGAAGGCATTATACATATAATTTCTCGTTTCTGCAGATTCGAGGAAGGGTGGTATTATAACTCAATTATTTATTCAATTATTTTTAAGTCCCACCAAAAAAAAAGACGATCTCCACTATCGATTACGGAGAAGACAAATCGAGGAGATGCGTTTGAGTTGATCAAGGCGAGATAATGTATATGGATTGTCGTGGATTTAACAGTTTACTATTAGATTCGGTTCGGGCAAATCTCCTATGATTCATTTAAGCCCTAATAAAGGCGAATCATAAATCACTTAAATACATTATTCTATTTACTGGCATTTGCGAGAGAAACAAAACAAAAAAGATAAATCGATTCATACTTAATGAGTTTTTGCTGCGTAATTGGAAACGGAAACTCCATCGAGCGACAGCGGAGATTTATGAAGCGTCGTGGATGATTCGAAATATTCTTTAATCTCTTTGCGTTGTTATTCTCCGGAGTGCTGTCCTCCGCATATGCAAGTAGCGCAAAACTTTTCCTAATTTTTCCTCCTGTTTTGTTCCAGGTAAGACGAGGCGAGGCGAGTTTTCTTCTTAGAAAACAAGAAAAATGTTTGTAGCGGTAGCAGCAAACGCGAAAACAATTTCGTAAGCTTTTTATTATCCGTTTTCCATTTACGAGATGAGACCGCTTTCAGGCAATTCTAGTAAGTGAGATGCATATATTTTTAATTCGATGCCCTCGAGCACTTGAATTCGTTCAATATTGAATAAGCTAGTAGTTTCGAATGGTCGCACTCTGTCGCATATATGTTTGGAGTAAACCTAAAATTCTGCATCAAACATTTAATGCTGCTGTTTACCGAATCGCATCTAATTTAAAATAATTATTTCAACTGTCAACCCGACTGGACAACATTAGTCCGCCCGCACACGAACGTACGCATAATTCATTTAATTAGTTGTGAATCGTATACATTTTGCAAATTATTTATCGGCAATTCAATATATTTGCTTTTCGATTGCCCTCCATTATCCGTGCATGCGGACAGTGAATTAAAGATTTAAATTGGATTCGCATGGTTACATAAGTACACATAGTTCATATACCGTAATTCAATTTCGTAGATTTCCAAGTGCATTACCGATACACGCGGTTTTTGATGAGCATCGTTGTTTGTTGTTGATGTTCCTGGTTGAATTAAAAGCGTTTTAATTAAAGGGCTTTGAGCTGTAATCTCTTTTGCCGCTCGTCTCCTATAATTACAGCATCTTTGATTATATTTAATATTTTACTACTCTCTTCCTTTGTTAATGATGTAACTCGCGATGTGTGTGTGCTCCCGCGGTTTATGATTAATGGATTCGTTGTGCGCAAAATTTCCACGTGACATTGATTAGAGTGTAAAATTCGTTGTTATTAAATAATTAATTCGGGAATAGCTTAATTCCCACTGCACTTGACAGTGTATTATATAACTTGACTGGGTTTCAATTTAATGAACTTCAGGAAATACTAGCTGTACGCCCCACGCCTTCGTCTCGTGCAGCCCTTCATTTATTGAATTGCTAATTAAAGACTTCCAATTTACATTCAAGGTGTATCTCATTTTTTAACCAGATTCTAAATTTCGTTATTCATATTCCCATTTACAATAAATTACAAATTATGTATATATTTGCACATATTCTTATACAAAACAAACCATTTATTATTTGGATTATAAAAAAAAAATATAAAAAAATCAAAATATTCCTTCAATATTTTCATTTTCTTCAATATTCTTCATTTTCATTCACAACAGTAATTTACAAATAAATTTACATAAATTGATTTCTCATGGACATTCAATACATCCTTGATGTAATAATAATGAATTTATCTTTAAATAAATAACTATTTCTATGATTGCTAAAGCTAGTATTTTTTAAATACTTGTTTAAGAAATTGTATTCATAGAAGAAGCTAGTAAATGAAATTCACTTTAGTAACATGAAGAATTTTTGTATGAAATACATTGATATGTCGATTTGCTGTCGCAAATTATTCTGATATATCTGAAGCGTTCGTTCAGAATCGTACGTAAATGGTTGTGAATGTGCATGCGATATCCGTAACCATAAAAGTGATGCTGATAAATATCTTCCAATAACTTATCGCTTCGATCGCCCTTCCCCAATCTATTGTCAAGATAAATGTAAATTGTCAATCACAAAAGAAATGTAATGGAATCGGAGAAGAGCGATTGTTTCTTTTCATTTCTTTTTCCTTTTTTTAATGATAAGGAAAACCTTCAATAAATTATTGTGTGCATTGAGTTAAGATGTAAATTGGAGTCCATATAGATGTTGGCGTTAACAATCAATACAGGGGTGATGGACAACAGGAGGCAAGGAATGCTCTACCTTTGTATTACGAAACGAAATCGGAATTACAATTGTAATGAAAGAAACAAAGAAATTCCATTTTGAAAATTAATATATACAGAAATATCATCAATATGTGTTGAGGAGTAAAATTCGCGCAATGAAATTTCTTTGAAAGGTTGATGAAAGGAAGAAATTTAGAAGAGTGAAGCTATTAATATTGAATATTGACTAGTATACATTCTTATGGGCAAGTACTTTCTCAAAATTATATAGTTAATGAACGTAAATATTATTTTAAAATTTTCTAAGGACTTCTTGTCCTTTAAACAAGCAGGACAAAAATAACGATAGGATAATTGATTTTTTTTCAGACAATGTACACTTACATCTAAACTCAGATGATGATGCAGAAAAAACTCATTCTACTTAATGATCACACACAAAAAAAAATATCCCATTACCTTCCGTCACCCCAACACATCTTCTATTCTATTTCGTCCCCTCGTCTTATTTTCTATATAAGAACTTTTCACATCAAAGGTAAGGTTCATAAACCTTCACTGTCTTTCACTATGTTGTTTTTTTTTCTATTCTGTCTATAAATTTTCTATTCTTCGTTCAATTCCCCTGAGTTATTTCAACAGAATTTAATTGAAAAGATTTAAATTGTCAGTAATTATTTTGAAATAATCTTTCTTTAAAAAGAAATTACTATATTCAATTATGTTATACTCATTGTTTATATACTTATTGACAGTTGGTATGTATTTCATGTGGCTTATCAATATGGAGTATTCAACTTGCAATATAATAGGTCATTATATTGCTGCTCGTCCACGAATTCAAGTTTTAGTTGTAATCCGTTCATGTAATAATAATGATATTAATTTCAATCTCAACAAATATGCAATTAAGCTATACTTAGGAAAACCTATGTATTATACTAGACAAGTTATCAATATTAAGCATATTATGTAACTTAGTTTTATTGTGAAAATGTGTTTCGTTTCAAAGAAAAACATGTTTAATTAATCATAATTTTCTTAAATTTGGATGTGCGTCTTGTAGTCTATTACGAAAAGTACAGAATTTGATAGTAGTAAATATCACTACTTTATTTGAACAAGAAAAACTTCGTTATGAAAACAAGGTATGAAATTATATTTTAATAGTTTTCGTTATCTTTGAAATTCAACAAGTATAACATAAATTGCATATGAAAGAGGCAGGTGTTTCTTTTTTCTGTTGGTGGTAATTACGGAGCAGCGATGTCGGAAGAGAAGGCGAGTTTTAAATATAAAAAGAGTTGTTTGTTGAGAGTTATTTGTATGTTTATCTTGATATAAAGAGCTGTTCTATATTTATGTATGCTGATAGGCCGCGAAAGCAACCACCTCACAAATCCCTCCCCCGCTCGACTATTTCACCATGGTAAACATTCTTCACATCCCGTGCATTTTAACCGGCTCGACACTGCTGCTGCCTCCTCTTCCTACTCCTATGGATGCGACCTCTTTCTCTTTTCTCGCAGCACGGTTTTGTACCCCCATGGACACACTATCACTCTATACAACCCCCTGATAAAATTTGCAAATCATTTTTATATATGACCAATGAATAATAAAGAGCGGCACACGCGATCCGAAGGGAGGAGAGAAAGGGACATTCAATTCCAACCATGTCACTGTATATTTTATTAGGCCCTGCTGATTCGTACGAATCAAGTGATTTTTATTCATAGGTTCTTCACATCGTCCAAACCAAAAAAAACTCGAACCATGAATAAGGAATAAGTGTAGGTCTGCGAACTTTACGAACCCGATTCAATTATTAAAAAAAAAACGAAAAGTTCAACGTAAGTTAACTATCCGGGTCCTCGCTAATTTATAAGTAGTAAAATATTAATTAAAATTTTATTAAACAACTCGCTTCCATGCTTGGAAGTATGATAATGGTCAACGGGATCGTAAAAACGTATGGCCTGTAGAGCATAAAGTCCAATTAGAAATTAAAAACCCTACTTGCTCAGTTTTAATCAATATCCGCATCCCAGTAGCAGTTCTCATTCGTTTTAATCTTGTTCTGGTTTTAGTTTTTTTTTTTGTTTTTTGGTTTGTTCGTTGCGTACACCCAAAATTTTCATTGTTTCAACGGGCATAAATATTTGAAGGTGGACGTCGAGCGATCAATTTCACGGACTGTTAAATTGTCCCTCCTCCACGCGCTCTCGCTTTTACGTCCACTGTATTTCCTCTTTTGTTTTTTATTACGCGCCATTTTTCCCTTGTTTTATTTTTATTGCGCGATATCAACTGGTGGCTTTATCAGGACCGTGAATAGGGGTTGTTTTCGGGGACTCCCCTCGGAGTTATGCACTTTATTTTTACTGCTGGAATTATTGAGTCCGCAGTTAAATTCGGAATGGACATAAAGCATCGCTGAGAGCAAGCAGTTGCCGAGCACGAAAAGAACTTCAAACAATGTGTCAAAACTGTTGGAAATATCTATTGTTTCTTTTTTTATTATTTTTATTGTTGCAATTCGAGTTTCATTAATGTATTGCAGTAAGTTAGTTTAACAAAATAAATGTACATAAAGCTCTCAAATGACATTCTTTTGACATCAAAGTGAATATTAGTATGGAAATTCTAATGATTGTTTCTTTTTTAATGATAGAAAACAAACTTAACCAATTATTTTTTTCTTTAACTACATTTAAATTGTTAAATTTAATTTAAAAGTCTTTTATGGCACCACATGTCTGATCAGTTTAAAAATATTAGTTTTCATACAAATTTAATAAACAAATAAACATTAATATATATTCATGTAATCAAATAAAGTAGTTAGTTGATGGCCTATTATTTATTTTTAGGAGGAGATTGAGAGTGGATGTTGTAAAATGAGAATCCGCCCGTTTCAGTATAGAGTATTCAACTTGCGCTATAATAGACCCTTATGTTATAAAGCGGTTCGTTCACGAATTTAAACTCTAGTTATAATAACCACTTATATAATGATAATAGTCTTCATGTGTATCATAACATAGATCCATATTATTTTTAATATATTCCATTTAAACATGTAGCAAATATAGAAAAAAATCAAGTAAATTTATAAACATATACACATCAGCTTTTTAGAATTTTGATACAATTTTCTTTTCTTTTGAAAAATTAATTTAAAGTTTAATTAATATGTACAACTTTCTATGCAATTGTGTTCTCATATAGTTAACTTTGACAAATAGGTAAATTCTTAATTTGGATTACAATTTAAAGAAACTGAAATTAAGCTTTAAGTAATTCTAATGAAAACAATTTTGGTTTTGACGGATTCTTAGTTCGATGATGAGATTCATAATTGATAGTTGGTTTCTCGATTTGTTTGGATGAATAGGGTGAGTAATAAATTGAAAAAAATGAGATTCCTCTCGAGCGCGCATTTCTTTTGAACAAGACAAGCGGGATAATTGGGAAGGAGAGAGTCCTTTTTAACTAATCTCCTCCTGCACCCCGTCCGAATCATAACATTCATTAGTGCCTAAGTGCGGGGCGTGCACGAATTGCATAACAAAAAGATCCAATTTGCATTTTCGCAAAGGGAACCGGAACGAGATTGCATTCAATTCGAAATTAGATCAAATTATAATCAATAGTTTATTGTATTCCTGGATTATACCTAATTTACTGGAACTTCAATGAATGCAGTAATCCGTACAATTATTAATAAAAACATACCGAATTCTTGTTTATCTGTTTGTCGTTAAGATTTGTAATTAATATTTTTTGGTAATTAGCAACTGTAATATAGTAAACATATTGTTTGTAGACATCTTTGATCTCGTAAATGGTATTTATTGAGAACACAGCCACTATATTGATTTCGGTTTAATGCATTTGGCAAAGCTTACATCACATATCCGCAAACACGAGCAACAATTTAATATAGCCTTTGGGAACCGGAAATGTATTCAATTTGAAATTAGATTAATTGGAATCAATAGATTACTTGGTTCACTTCGGTTCTCGGTGTTTGCGGGACGTCGGAAGAATAGTTAAGGAAAATTGAGCTGTAAATGTGCGGCCGTTTGTGAACACATACACATTTCATCCTCGAAACGCTGCGAGATGAAAAATTTCTGCATGTCGGAGGAGGGCAAGAATGTATATATGTATAGGACTATAAAATAGGATAATATTTCAACCACGAGCTAGGAATTCACGCATGCAAAGAAAAATGTATACCTACGTATACCCACCATTCTGGGACATATTATGTTTACGGGGGTGGCGCTCCAGAAGACTGTCGGTTGCCAAGTATTAACCCTCTGGAAAACAATAAAAACGTGAAGATTTTTGATGGGAAATGTCGCGGAACTTTGATAAATGGCAATGTTAATGGCGTTACGCGTCATATAGCATGAAACTGTGGAAAGGGAGGCGAAATGTACTATTTTTCGGAGGCGCTGAACCCACAGGAAGACGACTCCTCAACCTCTAAAACGAAAGAGGGAGCTTACATCCGGAAATGCAAATTTTCCTTCCTTTTTTAATCGATAAACGTAATTTCATGCTACATAGATTTTTAGAGTAATAACTTCTAGATTAAGTAACTTCAGAGTCTTTAAAGTTCATAATTCTTGAATTAATTAAACTTGTTTCTTTTTTTCATTATTACAAATATGTATTAATAACAATCGATCTCAACAAATATAGAAAGTACATCACATTTCATATTGAATCTATCTTATAAGCTTTTTGTAATCTCTTTATTTATACAATTATTATATAAGTTAATAATTGTTTGTAGTAATTTTCTAAAATTAGCGTTTTTACTTTAATACATAATTGTTTGCATAAAATATAGAATACACTAATGAAGAACAGAATTTCTATGTAAATGGAATTTATATACTTGTAATGAAATTGAATGAAGTAATGTTAAATTAGTTTTTCAATGAAATTTTTTTGCAGTTCAGTGTAAAGAACTAGAAGTTGTTGCATTACGTTGTGTGGATTTAATAGTGGAAACAGATGTACATAAAACTTTAATGGTAATGCAAAGAGTTACTTTATCCTCGCACCTTTGTGATCCTAATAATTGCGGTGCAAAACAATTAGGAATTCCTTACAAGCATTTAACTAATGCGAAACTTTTCGGCCACAGGAGTATAGTTTGCTTGTGCCCCATGTGTTCGCTCTGTAATTGTAGTTTATGGGGCCATTATACGTATTACTTAGTGCCCTTTTCGCAGCAGAAAGGGACGCCACCGAGGGGCACTAAATTACCGAACAACCCCGAAGACTTTTTCATTTTTAACTTCGCCCAAACACGCACCAAAAAAAAAAGAATATATATAACAACCACGTACGAAAAAAAAACAGCACAAACATATAAACTATATAGATTGCAGCATCGTGATCGTAACTTCGTATCGATGGGAATTGCACACAGCACCTGAAAATAATTGATTTCTATTCTCCTTCTATTTTTGTATCGAGATAAATGCGTTCGTTGTTTTTTTTTAGTTGGTCCTTTCTATAATTCATTTGTAATGGAATTTATGATAGGATTTGAATTGAACACACTATACCCCCCTCTTACACGTATGTTTGTACTTCACCTCGACGACTATATATCTCTTCCCGTGCTCTATTCGAAAGTAACAAATTGAATCTGTTCGGACGTCCAGTGGTTGTGCAGCTCCTGGAATACAGATTTTGGGCGTTCCGATTGATAGATTTAACATCGTGGACGATTTATCGGTACCTAAACCCGGATTGTAACAAGCCGAGTGTATAATATTTTTGCACAAACGAATCTGCAGACCGCATTAAGAGTCGGAACGAAATAAAAATCCTGTTGACCTGAAAAGTATTTCCATTTTAGATTAAAAGCTTTCGAGAGTTCGCATAAATTATCCCAATTCCATATTGTTGTTCCAGCACAAAGCGCAAAGTTCGGACTACAAATTTAAAGCATAATTATATACATATAAAATAAATTTATGATTGTTAGAAAAGTTCATATAAATTCGAAATTTTGATCATAAAAACGTATTATGTAACTTATTAATTAAAGTTTTAAATTATTTTGTTAAATTTAGAAGTATGAATTATTCTATGAGGATAATAAAATATAAACATTTTCATATGAGTGATTAACGTTCAAGTATTGTTGAGTTATAAACCAATTTAGTGGTATTAATCTTCTCCGGAGACATAGTGTAGTTTTGTTTTTAATAGGAATAGTAATATATTGTTGTTTGCATATTGAATTGAAGTTAATTACTCGCCTCGTGGACATTAATTAATAGAACTGGCGGCGATATTAATTGTGGCATTCTATTGTCTACACACCCTTCGCCTCCAAATAGTGACTCGACCAGCCAGCATCCAGTGATTTCCCTCAGTCTGTCACATCCATCTTCATTGCCCCAATCACTCAGCTTCAAGCGTCATTCGCACAAGATTTTCCACACCGATTTAGACAAAGGGGCAACCACTTGAAGCGAACCCCGCAAGAAATTAAACGCACAATTAATCCCAATCTCCAGTCAACACCACCACCACAACCACCCTCATCCCCCTTTTGCCAATACGAAACCAGAGTGAATAAATTCGAAATTTTATGTTCGCAGCGAAAGCGGATGATCAGCCGAAGCTGGAAATCCTCCCGAAGAGTTCAGTGATCACTAAAGCCATCGGACTCAGTTTGGCATTAACTTGTAAACCGAACGTCCAGAATCCCAGCCTGATAACCCAGCTCGAGTGGAGGGATCCCAAGAACAGGAAGATCGACACTAATACCGATTCGTCCTCACCATATGTCCAAGTAAAATATAAATAATCAATATTTTTTTGTAACATGTAGTAACGACTAAATTGTTTTCGTTTAGCAATTAACTTCCGAGCCAGGAGCAGTTTTGATTTTCACCAAATTGACTGAGGATCAGGCTGGAGATTATACTTGTTCCGCGAAATATGCAAACACCGAAGCGATTGAGGCCACCATCAAAGTCGATACAATCAGTACGCATATTGCAGGATTGCATACGAATGGATTGTGTTTATAATTATTATTCATTTGCAGTTGATATTACATGGGTCGATGCTCCGGAGTCTCAATTTCCAGTACTCGGAAAGGATTACAGGATTCGTTGCGAAGTCCAAGCGAAACCTGCTCCGATCGTTGAATGGGTCCGGAATAAAGTTGCCATTATATCCAGCGATAGATATGTCACCGATAATAAAGGGTTGCTGATTAAAAACGTTCGTGAATCCGATGATGGTCTATACACCTGCAGAGCTGTCGTGGTCAGCACCGGAAACGTCAAAGAAAGGAACATTAAAGTAAACTCTATAATAGTCTAATTCATACTAGAGATTTATTTATTTTATTTAAATAGGTTGAAGTGCAAGTACCACCGCAGCTCAATGAACTCAAAGAGATTTCGATTATCGAAGGTGAACAGGCTTCTGTTCAATGCAGCGGCTCCGGTAAACCTCCACCAGAATATACATGGATCAAAGAAAAGACTCGCGAAAACTTGGCTACCACTGATCGATTCGATGTCAAGAAGAACACCGGGCTTCTTATAATCAACAAGGTTGAATACAATGATAATTCAGTATACAAGTGCATCGCTGAGAATCAAGCAGGAAGAGCCGAAACCACCGTTAAAATCAACGTGCTCATAAAGCCGAAAATTTTCGAATTTATTAATATAACTTCCCCAATTGACACCGAGACCAAGATCATCTGCAAAGCTTTCGGACGACCAACGCCCCGTGTGAGTTTCAGGAAATTATCTTTGAAGGACGCTTACACCATTGGTCCACAAAAGGAAGACAAGCGTATCGTTGTTGAGCAAAGCAACGACCCAGCCAAAGGAGAAACTTACGGTATTTTGAGCATTTCCCGAGTGAATCGCACTGATGACGGCTTGTACGAGTGCATTGCTGAGAACGAAGTTGATGCTGCCTACAAGAACGGGCACATCACTGTGGAGTTCCCCCCGACTTTCGAGAAGACCAAGCATTATCCTCCGGTCTGGACATGGGATAATCGTCCAGGAAATTTAAGTTGCATCGCCGAGTCTATTCCGAACGCCACTATCATATGGAGACTGGGAGGCGTGGAGATCCAGAATTCCCCGAATATGAAGATCATCAATAATGGGCCACAATCGAACCTTATCGTTTCCGCTTACAGTGAAAAGAAGTTCTTCACGAAATACGAATGCATTGCCAAGAATCGTCTGGGAGACGCTACTCACTTCATCGAGCTCAAGCAAGCCGTAGTTCCCGGAAACATCCAGCAAGTCACCAGAGCTGATTTAACTGCGACCACCGTTAAATTCAACATCGTCGGACCACCAGTTTTGCACGGTTTACCTTTGAGAGCCATCATCGTTCAATACCAGACTGAACGCGAACGTATTTGGGACACCGCCATGAACCGCACCTGGAGCATAGGTAAATCGCAGTTACCATTTAAATAGATTTATTGAAATTAATGCTTTCGCATTTTTCCTGCAGACGCTCCGTACATTGTTGAGAATTTGGTACCACAAGAGACGTACACCTTCCGATTTGCAGCCAAGAATGATGTGGGTATTGGACATTTCGGAGCGCAGGAATTGATAACGATGCCACGCCGCTCTGTCCCTGCGGAGCCCAAAATTTTAGTGTCCAATTTACATGAGAATAGCACTAGAGATTTCGTTGCGAACAGCCCGTATGCGGATCACTTCGAATTGAGATGGAATGTGCCCAGTGATAATGGGGATCCGATCGATAGCTACTTGATTAAATATTGTGTGGTAAGTGCAAAACTTTAATTAAACTAAACCCTGACTTTGATTTGTATGGAACGAGCTGCTACACTACATTTCTTCGCAAATTCGACGCGAATTAATGTATCCGCTGTCGATACATTATGTATACTTTGCAATTAAAAATCACATCCCATCTAAAGTTTTTCAACCAGTATTCAATTCTCGTAATGAATACTGTTAATATTAATGGATTCGCGGTCGAACACTTTGCTTTTAAAATTTATCAATGTTTTCTTATATATCTAATATTCTAAATTAAAAATACAGTAATCGCTCAGTTCAATTGTTGATATTTCAATGTATTTTTGTTATTTATATTTACGTTGGAATTGTGAAATTAGTTTTGGTAATAGGAGAGGAATTTCGCAGGAAGAAGTTCGTAATAATTTTAAATACGTTGCAATGCGAACTGTAAAACTATTTGATTAAAAGTTTCGCGGGATTCATTTTACGTACATTACGTACGTATGGCAAATTTAATGAAATTTGACTTTTGCAGTCGCACAGGGTGAACGGTGAGTGGAGGGACTCGACAGCAGAATGCAGCACCGAAATAACTCAATCCTTCGAATATACCCATTACGAATTGAACCAACTTAGCGCAGACACTACATACAAAATTGAATTAAGGGCGCACAACGCGATTGGAACAAGCTCCCCGGCTGAAATCAGAGTTAAAACGGCAAGAGGTAAGGAGCAGCAATATTTCAGTTATTCAACGAGCAGTGTTAGTCATTTACGTTACGATTTTCTCCCGTTCCTTCTCCTCCTATGTACTTTAATCCCCTTGTGATCATGTTTGTTTTAATTTGTTTTCTTATTTTATTTTTTTATTTAATATTTTTCCCTCATTTCTGTACACACCCAACCCTTTAAAAAAAAATATTTTGATTTTTATTTTATTATGATTTTTTTTTTATTTAAGTTATGTAATATTTAGTGTGTATCTGTGTGTATGTAAGTGTTTGATTTTAACGATTGCCTACCCTTTGTAGTAGGTCGATACTATGGGGCTTCATCGAGGTCTTCGGTCTCATACCTACTGCAAGCTGCGACTCTGCTTTTACCAATTTCATTACGATTGAATCTATGCTAAAATCTGAATATAAACGAATTATAAAGAATACAACTTAAATGTAATTTAAATGAAATTAATAATTATACAGGGGTAAACGAATATGTTTTGTTAATTGCACTCGGCAAAGTCCATGGTATTCCCAAAATATCTGAAACTTCGACGCCGTGCGATTTTCTTTCTGTACATATTAAATAAGTGTTTTTCGTTGTTTTTTTTGTTTGTTTCTCAAATCATACCAAAAATTAGTAGATAATGTGAGGGCAATTTTGAATCGTTTTCAAGAGGTAAACTTTCATTATTATTCAAATTCTAGTGACTACTTTATCGTGAGCATGCTACGAACATCTAGTTACGATTTATCATATTTCGGTATCACTTCAGTTTTAGTGTTTACTAAATACATTTCGTTTTCTTCTTTTTTTTAGTGCTGACTTTATGCTCTAGTTTAAATAATTTCACATTCCATTCTTAATCAAATTAGAGCATGCATTATATTTTAATTTCCATCTTCGTACAATCATTTCGTGCACTCGAAAGCAGCTTTGTATAATTTTTAATCCGTTTTTATTGTGATTTACTTTCCGTTATTAGGTAGAATTTTATTTTTGTTCACCTTGTAACTAACTTCTAATTGTGAGTGAATCTGGAATACTTGGAATGAACGTGCTCTAGTATGTAACTTAATATTAAATATAAATCTAAGATAAAAATGCTGCCAAAATTTTCCTTATTTTCAAATGGATCTATCTCAATCAATGTAGTTGACGTTCCTCGTTGCATGGAGCAAATAAATGTTATTAATATCATTCATTTTGTGTGTTTTTTTTTGTAATATTATTATTTCCGTTTTGAGCATGTTGTTTTCCGTCAAAATGTGCATGTTTATTTCGTTTTCATTTTATTAGTTTACATTCGAATGACAATAAATTTGAAATCATCATCAAAACGCAATGAAAGAAAAAGTTAATTTTTATTGATTAATAATACTAAAAATTTGTAATGTTTATAAAATTCTAAGTTTATATGATATAACAGAAGAAGAAAAAAAACTTATCGAAGGAATACGAAATGAGAATTGTTTTTTTTATAAATATATATATGAGAGTTAAACATATAAATAAATGATTTAATTTAGACTTCACCATGTATTTTCCACCAAAAACTAGTCTACATTCTCAACCCCAAAGAACAAAAATGAAAATAAATACAGCTTTTATTTTTATTTATGTCGAATTCTCGTGCTTTTGTGAAGTGATGTAAAAGTGGCTTTAGTTGAGTGAGTTTTGTTTTTAATGTATTTGGCTTAATGACAAGAAAAAAAAATACAATTTATTTTTATATAAATAAAAAGGAGAGTGAGACAACAGTCGACAGAATGTACGTAGACAAATATGGTTTATACTTTTATTCTGCAGTTGGGAGTATAAAGGTATAAATATTTTTGGTAGCTTCAAGTAATTCCCTTCGCTTTGTTCCCCCGTTTTACTGCTTCTACTTGCATGTATGTAAATAATTCGTATCACACACAATAAAAACGGATTTCTATTTCTTATTTTTGTTTTCTACTTCCTTTACGCGAATCTTTCATCCCAGCATGGGCATCTAGAGATTAGAAGTTTATTCTTTACTTTAAAAACAACTATTTAACATTTCTTATATAGGGTTACAAGTACTAAAAAACTACAAAAATAAAACAGACACCAACAGAACAAACAATGATTTCTTTATTTCTTTTCTGTTCTACATGCCTGATACACAAAACTAATGTACTAATCGATTCTTTAGCTGTTACACCTTTTCATTGGTTTTGGCGGGATTAATAATATTTTATTTTGCATCTAGGTCTTGATACTGCTATCTCGAATCACGAAGGACCAGCAATTAGCAGTGCTATGATAATTGGGATTGTCGTCGGAGCTGTTCTATTAATCCTCATTGTTGTCGACATCACTTGCTTCTGTGTTAACAGAGCTGGAATTATTGCCATGCTCTGTTACCGCTCGAAGTCCGTCGACGAAGAGGATCCGAAACTTGGAAGGTATGTCTTTTAATTCATCCGTTAGTCTACCTATCACACTCTTCTCTCTCTATACATCACCATCCACTGTAAAATCTGTCACGGTCGGATTAGCTTCTCTGTGGCACTTTTCGTCCTTTCGTCCTTTACCAAATCAAACCATCGATACAGTAGTTGGGTTATTTTAGTCTATACAGTTGGCGATTTCCGCTGCCTTATTGCAGTTACAAAGCTGCCCCAATCCATCCAAATAGTCTGAACCTACCAATGCCCGTCAAGTTGGCCCCTTCGGATGTGTAAGCGTTTCTGGTCTTGTTTTCTTATAAGTGTTTCAAAGATGCATCAATCCAGCCTGCACTATATATCCTAATTGTTGCATGTTATTTCTTGCATGTCAAAAACTCTGTTTCCTTACGTTTTATTATTTTAGCATGTTCAAAATGTTATACTTTTAGGTTCCATGAAATGACTAATTATATAACACGTCAGCATGTTGTTACCAAACCGAACAACAAACATTTTCAATTTGCATTTTAAATTTTGAGGTATTTTCTATTAAAAGCTAAAGCTTCAATTTCTAATAAAGTGGTTATTTCATAGTTGATAAAAAAATAGAGAAAATATACGTAATTAAGGTAATTTGAATAACGTGCATTTTCATTTACTATAAGCTAAATAAATATGCATATTTGTTATGTACTTAAAAAAGTAGTCTTGTAAATGAAAAAATACAACATTAGCAAAATATTACTATAGAAGATTATAATAAAATCAGTAGATAAATCTACAAAATAGAAAAATTTAATTTGCTTTATAATAAATAAATTTATGAAGATATTGGATCATCGCGCATTGGAGTAGGTTGTTTATGTGTAATTTGTGTGATGCATACGATACTATAGCATGATTGCATTTGCGTAATAAATATGTGTTAACTGTAAAATAATATTCTTTTTTGTAAAAAAAAATTCCAGTGAGGAAAAGGAACCATTGAACACCAACCAAAATTCGACCCAACCAATCAACTACGAGAAGAGAAACATTTCGGTGGAATTCGACGGAAAGCAGGTCCACACAAAGCCGGTAGAAATTGGAAGGCATTCCGCTGTGTAAATAAACTTAATAACAACAACTATACCAACAATACCATTATGATCTGCGAATATTACTTTCCTTTGAAATACCATTTCAATTATTATTATAATAAGTTTATGACAAGTTTAATATGTGAATATGTATTGAATTATTTTTCCTATATTTAGTTTACTAATTATTATTATTTTTTTGTGTAAATGTTAATTATATTAAGGATAATTTATTGTTTTTTTTTTTGATATATTACGTTTATAATCATAAAAAAAATGTGCCAAAAAAAAATAATTATATAATATGAAGCTTATGAAGTGGTGGCCAAAGTGTAAGAAAAATGTTAGTTTTAAGAATTTTATTTATATGAAATTGGAAGCCTATGTACAGCTTATAAATGTTTCTATGTATATTCAACTATATAGATAGCTTATTGGATAAATGTGCCCTACGAGCATAACAAGAAGAAAGTACTTAAAAGTTTCCACGTGAAAGACTGAATATTCCGAGCTTTGCAATATCTACTTATTATATATACTCAATGATATAAATATACATGTTTATTGTAATATTTTTGCAAATTTAAAGATACGTGCAATTCATATATTTACGAACATACATACGTTTATGTCCTGCTGAAATAAAGAAAGAAATAAGTATTTTGTGTCTCCCTTGGTATATTTACTGATGTGTAGCTTTTGATATTAATTATTAGGAAATATAATTACATTAAATTTAAATTCTACCTATTTTTTTATTTAAATTTTCCATTATATTCAAATACACTTTTTATATTGAATTTGACTAAGGTAAGACAAAAATACTACCTAGAATAAAGACATGTGAATATATTAGTAATAGTGCTAAGGTAAGTGAGTTAATATTTATTAACTACAGACAATCTATATTAATTTCTTGATATAACATTCGCATTTTCAAATACAGTAGAACCTCGCTTAACGAGTTTAATCCGTTCCAAAATTTCGGGATTTTTACTCGTAAAGTGAAACAGTTTTTCCCATATGAACTAATGTAACTTACGATAATGCTTTCCAAGTCGGAAAAAGAAATATAACTTGGTCTCGATTTTTCATGATTTTGCTTTTCATATCTATGTTTATTTTTATTCTTGGGCTTTTTATTTGGAAACATGCAAGTGTTATTAAATTTTGCAGAAAAAAAAACAAATAACATGTCTGAACACAAGTTTGGAATTTTTGTGATCACAAACAACACTAAGATGCAACTAGAATGACCACTAACACTAGGAACTGTTTTTCAATTCACACACGGTGAAGAGAGTTTATATTATTTGTATCAATTCGGGGTCTTGTTGGAAGTCTCTTTATACTTTTAATGTTTGTTTATATAAAAAGCGTACATAGTGTGTTTATATATTATAATAATGGTTGGAAACAATACATTTGTGTTTTACATTTACAGCAAACACAAATTTGCATTTACTTTAAACAAAAGTGACAAAGAAAACCGAAGATGGTTAATATATTCAAAAATGCACAAAATATGTGTACACAAGTTTTGAAAATGATGTACCAGACGCGCAATCCGGTACTTCTCTTCTCATCGTCACTTGTTATGCGAAACGTCGCTCGTTAAGCAAAATGCAATTCATTTTGCTCGTTAAGAGAAATGCTCGCACCTCGTAGCTCGTTAAGCGAGGTTCCACTGTATATGAAAGAAAATGCAGAAGGGGTTGTTTGTTATAGGCAACTTATATTACATTTAATTTGAAATTAATTGCCTCTGATATGAACATTTATTATTTACAAATTGTAAACAATTTACTTTCTCGTAACTGATTTCTACGATATAAATACTTACTTTTGATACAAAAAATATTCCGCTTGAAATATTTTACAGTTACAATACAAACATACCTAAATTAACGAAAAAGTTGCGTTACACTAAACTACATTAGTTAAGCAAATCCTTCATTCGGAAATAAGTGAAATCACATTTTAAAATTTGTTTATACTTTTTTTCTCTTTAATTTAATAATTGCCTATACGGAGAACTTAGGAATAACACTTCTTGGTGTCATTTTCACTAAAAAATTTTGTTCCTTGCATATTTTTCTCGAACTTCTTAAATTTCAATATCTTCATTGATATGTCTATTGATTTTGTTCTTCTAGTACAGAGGTGTCCAAACTACGGCCAAACCCGGCCCGGCAGGCGATTTTATCCGGCCCGCCAAGTATTTTGAAAAATTTTGTTAAATATAAATGTAGCGTCGCTACATACTATAAAAAATAAAATTCAATGCTGCTTTACTTGTAATAAGGTTTTTTAATTCACATATGTACAATGCTTGGCCCCCGCTAATGAATTTAAATACCAAACTGGCCCTCGCAGCAAAAAGTTTGGACGCCTCTGTTCTAGTACAACTTCTGGACATATTCCATTGAAGCATTTCTTAGTGACTTCTTTCCAAGAACTATCAATATTTTCAGTCAATTGCGAGTTTCTTTATATTCAAGCTTCGTGTTTAGAGTTAACATTAACCGAGGTGTGACTGTATTTTAACATTTTATAAATTGATAATTCGCGTATATGTACATATATCTTATAAATTTTCAAAAATCAACTGTTATCAATGTTTTTAAAGATTAAAATTAAGTTCGTCTTTTATAATTTATATTTTGCTTACTTCAAGGACACAAATGAATTCGTAAATTAAATTAAAATTCTTATTATTTCCATATTGACATAATCCAACTAATTCTACAAGAATGATTCAAAACCGGTGGCAATCGCAAGCCCGACAACCGAAATCCCAGTGTATCAAAATCCCGACTTTAGAAATCCCGGCTGGCTCAAAATCCCGACAACTATAGCAGTTTTCCATTATTTGTTGTAAAACTTATAGTTAATTAACGTTTTGCTCGTACAAAACTTAATATAATAAACTATATATTATTATTATATGTGATTGATAATTTATCAATAAAAAAGGTTCAAACAATAGGTAAATAAAACTTTCATTTCGTTTATCCCTACCAATGTTTTCGCGCATCGTTCAATTGCGCGCCACTAAATTTGAATAGTTTTACTCTCAGACTAACGCTGTTCCCACACAACGAAAGTTGCGCAAATTTTTATCAGTGAAAGATAACACAGTAATGATCAGTGATATTAATACTGTCAAAATGACCGATTCTGTGTCTGAAGACAACAACAATTTATGTTACAAGAAGGAATTGCTTTTCAAATATCTGGTTATTGGTGACTACGGTGTCGGTACTTAACACATTTTTTTTATTCGTTAATTATTTAAAAAAAAAATATGTTAATCTAATTATATTTATAAGTACTAAATTTTTGCTTCATATTTATTTTATTTGAACTTACAGGTAAAACTTCAATAATTCGAAGATATGCAGAAGGTTAGTAATATTTTTTTTTGTATTTTCTATGTTGTTATTGTTGTTGCTTTTATGTAAGTTGTTGCGAGTTCCTTGCTACCAGGAAATATGTTTCAGTGTTACAAACGAAATCGATAAAACCCGCATTCCACGGGGAAAAATCAATTGCTTAATGGGGGGTGTTTGGAACATTAACTGATCCTTGCTTAAAACTATATAAGAAGTAAATCTTATACTTGTATCAACAAATAAATTAATAATTTAAATTATTTAAAGTCAAGTGATAGTGATAAAATATTAGAAAAATACAATAAGGTAATTTTTATAACCGCTTTTCTTATGTTTCTAGATACATTTTCTAGCAAATACAAGATAACTATTGGAGCTGATTTTGCAATAAAGACAATCACTTGGGACAATTACACCACAATCAATTTACAATTATGGGATATTGCTGGACATGAGAGATTTGGAGCACTTACGAGCGTTTACTACAGATATGCGTAATACTACTAAAATTATATTTTAAATCAATTGTAAATTGTTAACTCTTTTTTTATAGTTTAGCTGCTGCTCTAGTTTTTGATCTTACAAGACCAGAAACATTAAATTCTATTCCAAAGGTAATGTTTAATATATAGAATTATATATAATATTAATAAATAATCTGATTCAAGTGGTTGAAAGACTTAAGAAACCGATCGTCATTACCAAATGGACAGAATTTACCAGTCATATTATTAGCAAACAAAGGTGACGTCAATCTCGATAACATTCCGAAACATCTCGATGAATTTTGCAAGGAAAACAACATACTTACTTGGTTTATAACTTCTGCAAAAGAAAATATTAATTTAGGTAATTATCTTTACTAAACATTATTATGTCCATATAATATTTTGTAAAGCATAAAAGTGAGAAGGGCGGTGGAAGGAAGAACAAGTAACATATTTTACTGATATTACTTGAACGGATGATTTGCGCTATATGATAACACGGAAGAAATATTTTTTTCAGTGGTTTAGGCTTCTAAAAATGTAGATACTTTTTACTGAGACTATTAGCAAAATCGTTATTAAAATTCTTCTTTCTTGTTTTCAGATATTGCTATGAATACTCTGATTGACTATACATTGCACCACAAATACTACAAGACGCCAAACGAAGAAACGCAACCGCTCATCTTGAATGAAACGGAAAAACCTAAAAACGGAAGAAAACGATTCTGCTTCTTTTAATAAACCTTACCCAAGTTACTATAGTCCAATTGAACTGTTTCTTACATAATAATATTTATAATAAAACCACTTTTATACATATTTATATTCGTATTATTTAAGGTTGAAACGTCAATAAAACGAAATTAATATGATTTAAATATCTAATTATTACTATTAATTATGTTACAATTATGAACACCTCTCAAGACAGAACCATGAAAATGAACATTAAATGCATGTTATAGTCTTGTAACAGTTTTAACTGGGCACTTTGCCGCCCATCTTCTGAGCAGCAGCCATGGCATTTTCATTGGCCAACATTTGGAACTCTGAGAACCTTTGGGATATCCTCTGATTGGTTTTCAGGAATTTCTCCATGCAAGTGTATGCACATTTCTCCTAAAACATAAAACAAAATGAATTTATCCAAAAAAAAATCTAACTATTAGATTATAACTTACTTCTTTGCCTTTAACATTTCGACTTGTGAAGTCGTTAACGCAATCTGTGAAACACAGCTCTGATACTTTATTGTAGTTGATTAAAAACTCTTTGAACTGAA
Source organism: Nicrophorus vespilloides (assembly GCF_001412225.1). Classification (NCBI taxonomy): domain Eukaryota; kingdom Metazoa; phylum Arthropoda; class Insecta; order Coleoptera; family Silphidae; genus Nicrophorus; species Nicrophorus vespilloides. The sequence continues at coordinate 493,890 of NW_017100079.1, read as the reverse complement.
ATTGGAATTCATTTAGAAATTATAACCTAAATAGATGACTTCTGTAATTACGGTTCTAATTTGGTCCGCATCGATGGCATCAGAGGTAATTGGAGGTAGAACGCTCATTTTAATTTATAACTTTGTTATAACTATTTACAAATTATTAACGTGATCAATAAACCAAGAAGAATGTTTGAGGTTACAATTGGTTACAAACTGTTTTCTGAAGGGAGGACAGGAATGCCAATATAATTATACAATTTTGTCTTATTTCATAGCTTTATTTATGTAATAAAATAACGCATATTACAAAATGCGTGTTAATTATTATTTAAATGACTATAAAAGGTGTTAAAATTATGAAATAGTAGTTTTGTTATATGTATATTTGGTTGCATATGTCATGTTATGAAAAGTTTCAAATTAGTTGATACTTATATTACTAATTAAAAATGTTGATAAAGATAATAAAAAAGTTAGTATCTAGTTACATACTGCATATGATATATTTGCTTATAAATTTTACATGTTATTCGTTAAGTTGGATGTTGATAGGTGGCGGTTAACGCAATGTTTTGAGCGACATGTGTGAGCATTCGGTGTTCGTCAAAATTTTTGTTCTCGCGTTTTTTTGAAACTGTTACGCTCTTCTATACAATGTATGTACACTATTAAAGTATCAATGACATAAATATACGGTAATATCATGGAAAGTAAATTCCGAAGTCGCAATAAGATTAAAAGCATAAGACCAAAGCAATCGTCGTCCGTTGAAACTGAGAATCATTCAAAAATTCTTCAAATGTCTTCAAAAAGGAGCAAAAGTGGACCAACGAAGATTGTGCCGAAGAAAACAAAGAAATCCATGAAAGGATTGACCCCGCGTATAGACGTCAACAATAAATGTGAAAATAACATAGCTTCTGAACTTTTAAAGACTAACATAGACAATATCAAACAGCAGAGCAGTTTCAGAGTAAACATTGATAACATACTTTGCAAAACTGTCTTCAATACGTGCAGCAGCTATGATGATCTTAAAAAGGAAATCCGCTGTAACAAACCCCTCGACGGTTGTTTTCAATCCGCCAGTTTGGAAGCCCTTCAACGAGAAGTGAACGAGTATAGGAAGAACCTGTCCAACAACGTCAGTTATTTGCAGGAGAGATTCAATGTGAAAGGTACGAGTTTATTTTTATTTTCGTCCTCTAGATCGGCGTTCATATGGATGTGGTTCTACCCCATGTACACGTTTAACATCCACACACATGTCTCCATAATTAAAGTTATTAGAAGCACCTGGCGTGTTCGTGCACCATAAGGCTTGGAAACGGGCGGAAGTTCAAAATGGCATTCGAAACAATGAATTTTGCTTAATTTATCGACTATTGAGCAGTCGCAAAAAGTTCACAACTATAAATTTTATAATAACACGCACATAGCATTTGTTACAATTATTTATATCTCTGTAGATGATATCACCCGAATAGACTTTCATACCATGATTCTCATTACATTCATTTTAAAATAACGATGTTTCAGTATTTTACGTCATTGGCCATTAAAAACTAAAGTTAGAAATGTAGCTGTTGCCTGGATATTTAAAACTGATCCAAAGATTTAGGAATGACTAAATAACATCCAATAAGAGTCCAGAGAGGATGGCACCTCTAAATAGTAAATCTCATTAGGAGTGATATATTCTAACACGAAATTCAAGCGACGATAAATATAATTAATAATATTACGTTCACTAAACGTAAAATAACGTGTATAATTACATCCGGTAATAATTCATATTCTTATAATTAGAACTTAAGTGTGATTAGATTTATATTGGAATATAAATTAGGAAGCCAATTTAATCAAGAATATTTAATACCGTGTGACAACGTTTTTGCTGTACATCCAGACCTTACATAACGTCGTATCGTTATGGGTATTTGTTTAATGTTGTAATTTAAAGCAATTACAACAACATCGCAGTTTGAGTATTAAAATTCTACATTTGGGTCATTCAGAGAATTAGCATGTCCACGGAGTCTCCATCTTCCTTCGTTAAGAACTCAGAGCTCTGGTCCTATTCCTACTTTGAAAGTATGCTTCTAGTGTATTTCCTGTTGGTTTTGTTCATTTTTATAGTGTAAAATACAATAAGGTAGATAATTTTGTTATTAATCGATTTACATGTATATTTTCAGTTCATAAAAAGGGTTACAATTTTAATTATTGTAATAGACATTTATATAGAATAATAAAGTATTTATCTACATCTAAAATCATTATTTCCTTACGGAATATGATTGTCCAAATTTGCAAATAGATTTTCATTATTTCATTATTTCCAAAGACATGACAGACGCAATGTAAGGTTTGGGTGTATTAATAAAACGAATAAAGTTGAGGAGTTTTGAAAACTTTTGTCTTGATCGTGAAAGGTCAAATTTTTAAAAACTTTTATTTTTAGTATACATTAAGAAAACATATTTATAGTTAAGCAAAGTTATTTTAATCCAATGTTGATCAACTAATATTAATGTGAGAAATGTTTATAAAGCTAAATATAGAATGCATAGTTGCAATAATATTGTTGCATGTTCATAGATTATCCAAGAAAACGTTTCAAAATAAATATTATTGATGCAACTTAATGCACTGTAATTGAAATAATTGTCTTCATATATCAATTTACACAAAACGGACGATTTATTATAAATCTATTATATAATAAATGAGATTTAAATTTTATATTTGTTTATGGGAATTTTCCTGTTTATTATTTGTACAAAAAAAAAGTAGAAAATAAATTGTATACAATATCCTGCAGCGTTTGGAACGATTTATGCCTCTTGGCGAATCTCCCACTGCGGAAATGATTTACGAAAAATTCTTACCCATGACAGTGGTTTCTTTGTCAGAGCGATGTCTCAATTGGTAATACATTACAACGAAAATCCCATTAATGTTGGGTAGTTGTTGTGTCCATTATTATTATTATAATTGTTATTATTAATATAGTTTAATAACGAACTAGAGACACCCACGGCGTGTCTTAGTCGCATTATTATATAAAAAATATACATCAGCATAAAGGAATCTCCACCGTGATCCCGATTCGATACACAATATAAACAAAGGGGACCAAGCGTAAACATTCCCATCGATACTCCTATACCTTTTCTCCGAATTCAAGTCTTTATTATAAACACATAATGATCATTACGCGTACAATCGTAATCAATCATCTTTTTCATATAAACAAATGCTTAGGATTTTGTCCCGGTCTTATAATAAACAAAACCACTAAGGCCGATTCCCGCAGGAACGCGTAATCATCAATATATACAAACCCTACTCCCAATCACAACTCCCACCCCGTATTAATAAGAATTAACTTTATAAGTAGAATATCTATTTAGAATCAGTCTCATAAAAATCTAAGACGAGCATAGTCTCAGATGAATCTTAAATCGACCAACTAACGAATAAAGTTATGTAAAACCAAACGAATTTCATTAAATTCCCAACTATTGAGACAATATTCCACAGTGTCCACAATTCCATCCCTGGGACACGACATAATAATAACTACAATATGTCAGTATTCTTTATAAATATAAGCTAATAATATTATTTTTTTTGTTTAAATTAATGTGGTACAGGTACGTTTGCTACTACTATTAAATAGTTGTCATTATAGGATCGATGAATATTGAACTGTAATGTGTGCTGCATACAGTAAATATTTATATTTTTTGTTGTCAACCGTAATGGATTATAATTTAATATATTTAAAAGTTTCTAGAAGAATTATTTTTATATTTGTTCATTTCGGTTAATTTAAAAGAACTATTAATGTATAATAAGTGTTTTTGTTGTCTTAAGATGTAAATATTAATATGCTGGAATAGAATGATAGTAAATTGTATATATAATAGTAAAACGTATATATAAATATTGATTGTGGTTTGAACTGCAAAGACGTTATTGAAATCTATTTTTAGTATCATAAATATATTTAAACGTTTTACATTTCGCTCGGTTTACATTTCATTGAAATGTAAATTTATCTTGTAAAGAATTTTGTTTACTTGCGCCGATTAACAGAGCGATTAAAGCAAAAGTTATTGGTTTTATTATTATTTGCCATTACAACTGACCTTTCTCTCGACGGAACGCACCGGCACTTTCACGACCTTAATATATATATATATCTGCAAGTCTGCGTAAATGTACCAATCCTGTATCACGGTTATTTTTTCAATCCGTTTACAACCATTTTATCCTTAACATAATCATATTTATGTATATTGTGTTTGATCAATAGGTAATTTTTATTTTGTCTTTACAGATTACACTGTTTCGCCTGCAATTGAAACGAAAGGGTAAGTCTAATTAGAATTTATTTACTCATTTTCGGTTCATAAATTCATGAGAAGCACCGTTCTTTGTGCATTTTTAAGAGAAGTAAAAAATAAGCGGACTGTGACGTGATGTGTTTAGCAATGATAGATGTGTCTTAAGACCTTTCGTGTTGTCAAGGTAAGTGCATAATGTCATTATTTATGCAGCACCGACGTCTGGACACGTCCCAAGCAATTTGGCTTTCCGCAAACTATTATATACATACATATTCCAACGCGTTTTATCAATTGATAAACACGCACAAGTTTTCACTTTCTTGTACATATTCAGATTAGGCCCGAAAAAGATTCCATTCATGTTGTTGTTGGTCGGGTTGTTGAAAGCCTTGAATACATCCATTGTCCTGCAATTTCATTTGCGTCATCTTATAATCCGACCCTCCTGAGCAGATGTTTTCCTTGGCAGGCCCAGCTGTCCTTTGTCCTTGCCCTTCTTCGTCTTCGTCCGTCTCGGGGTCCTTAATAAAGACTACTCCTTTACGTATAGCGCGCGTGTGTCCCTTCAAATCATAATCCTTTTCCTACCCTCGAATGGCGTCACATCGATTGGAGGGTTGAAATCGTTGTCTTCGGTATATTTTTGAATAACATTACCCGTGCTGCCTTCCTCTGCACAGGAAGGATAATAATAAGAAAGCGACGGACTTCTTTGTCACCCGGTACACGTGGGCATACAGTTCCCACTTTGTTTTTTTTACTCCACTTCTCATTTCCCTATTCTAAATTTACCTGGAGCTCTTTGTGCCAATTTTTTTATGCCCAACGCACTTAAACTGATTTATGACATAGTTTTACGTAGGCCATAAACACGTGGCCGCTTTTGAACTGCAAAATCTATTGTAACTGGACCCCCCATACCTCTTCACTACAATTCTTATTCGAATATAAAATATAAAACTCATATACAATATAAGTATTTTTTTTGCATTCTATTACACACAAGTCAATTACATAAAATAGTAAAATAGAGAATGAATGATTTAATCTTGTATAATAAGAATTGGTTAGATAAATATTTCATTTAGTAAATAACAGTATAAATTTTTTTTTTAAACATTTTAGCTATCTCATTAAAAAAGTATTATTATAGTAAATATCATATCAGTTGTTGTCCATTTGTATTTGGTACTGTTAATTAATTGTGTTACATATAAAAATGTTAATAAAGCAACGAAAATTTGAATCTTGTAAAATGTATAACGTTCGTGCATGTAAGCGGTAAATAAATTATGTAATATAAGTAAGCCTCTTTAGCTCAGTGGTAGAGCACTGGTCTCGTAAACCAGGGGTCGTGAGTTCAAACCTCACAGGAGGCAATTACTTTTTTACAAAGCTTCGCGATGTCGCATATCCACAAAATATACCTTTAATTAGTGATAGTGCATCCAGGATGAGTGCTGCATAAGTTGTTTTTATTTATATAACAATTTTTGAAATATAACGGTAATAGTAAGTGGATGATTGCAGGTAGGTATGGCGCATGTGTATTTCCCGATTCTGGGTTCGATCCCTTCGGTCTAGACGGGCCCGGCCCACTATCATTTACATCAAAATATTGAACTGGGCTTGGCTGCAGTTGGGGAAGACTGCGTCAAGCACCCACGCACCAACTTTCCCTCTTCAGTAGGAGCAAATCGATTCACTCTGCGAGAGCAGCGTACGCTGCCCACATTCTGATTCAAAATCAAATTTGCGTTGTGTACGTAGGGTTTCCGCCATCTCGTTTACATTTAGTTCTCTAAAATTCAAAATTGTTGGCGGAAAGACTTAGGTCTATGGCCCTTTGATTACAATTGTGACTAATAAAGATTATTATTCAAAATTGTACTGTCATCTTACATCTGATGTAAGATGAAGATGTAAACATTTGAAATTAACTTTTTATTAGATTTTTTCCTAGATATTTTGAGAAAGTACCCTAAATTTTGAACTAATATAACTTTAATACTTTTTAGTATCTTCGTATTAACTGATATATTTGTTAATAATTAAAAAGAAAAATGTGCTGCATACATACATTATTCAAAATAAAAATTCTTATAATAAAAAAATATTTGTATAAACTTCAACCCTAAAATATGCACAAAGTAATTTAAAAGTAATTCCATGAGAAACTGGAACCAACTGAAATGAATGAAACATAATTGCGTTATTATTGAATTTCATTTGTTATTTCAACGTTGATTCACTTTAATGAACAATTTGCATGTACACAATTTTAATTAAAAGATTATGCATTTTAATTAACAAAAGCAAATATTCGATAAATAACTGCACCGTTTACGGCTTTTAATTTTAATGAATAAATTGCATCTATTAAGTTTAATTTAGTACGCCATAAATTCCAATCAATTTGTTAATGATGAATCCGCAATGAGAGGAGTTCGTTCGAGAGGATGGAGATATGATCTCGATGTGTACGACGGTCGACTATCGGACTACGAGCTTCTTGTTTTCTTGTTTATGTTTCTCACGATGCGAATCATTTTTGTTGTCGCCTTCGATATTAAATCGAGCAAATGGAATGCGCCTGAGATAAATTGGCATATATAAGATCATTAAATTATTCATATTCGCCTCTTTCCTTCCTTCCATTCAAGTGGAAACATTTAATGGATTATTATTAACTTTCTCATGTCGCAAATGAAATTTTATCAAGAAATACTGCAACGCTCTTCCACTGCTCGCTCTCGATTTTCATCAATGTTGCTCTTTGTTTGTTTACTCGACGCATCTATCAATCGTTTGATTTCCAACTGGTCTTGTGTCCTTTTGTTCCGCTTTTCCTTCCAGTCTCGTTACCACATTTTCACGATTCTCGTGCGGCTCGCCTTCCTTTTCTTCGGCTCTAATGAATTGCAATTGCATTCATGCTTCACGACAGTATTTTATAATTTTAATGGCAGTATGACCTTTTTTATTGCGAATACGCCCTTTCTTTGTAGACATGCAGTTTTTTCCTTATCCCATGATCTTTACTAGGCAAGACTTTCTTATCATCAAAGCCAGACATTATACCGTTATTACTTAAAATACATAGAAGATCAAATCTGATTGACATTAATTGATCTAATTTGCTATGTAAATGCTAATCAATCTTGTTTCTATACATTTATTACATAGTAAACATTAATATCAGACTTATAAAATTAATTTCATATTAGAAATAAAAATAGTATTAATAGATATTCTATTGCAAATAGTTAATATATGAAATAATACGCAGTTTTATACCTTATCTAGTTATTCTATATAATAGCAGGTTTTATTTTATATATACCTAAAGTTATAATTTTTTACTTCTATCTAACTTGTAAATATAAATAAATTAACCACAAACAACCGGAATTTCATGAAATACCTAGTTACAACATATAAGATTGATATAATACACATTACAAATTGATAAATGATTATTTGGGTGTACTTAGTTAACTCAATTAAATTCTGCTTATGCATATACATATTGCGAAATTTAAAAGAAAGCAAATTAGTCAATTATTCGTGCAGACGAATTTCAATTTATTTATACAACAACAATTTCTGTCTGTAAATCAAAATATCAAATAATTAGGTTACAAGACGTTTTTAATTCGTAATGGCTAGTATTTGCATTTATACAATTATAAATCCATTATGGAACTCAAAATTCTTATATTCGTTAATGTTAAACTCTCATAGATTATTCATAAGTAAAAAAAAATACAATACATAATACATCGACTGTAGTAATTTCATGTGATATTTTTGTTGACAAATTGTGCTGTGTTTTTTTTTTCGAACGAGCTTCATTGGACAGATAATTAAGACCTAGATTTGATGTCCTTGTTTTGTGAAGTAATAATAATTACTATTCATGATAAGAGTGTGAGCCATAAGATGAATATGCATGGGCTGGATCACGTATTCGGTTCGCTTGGATATTTCCCGTGGACCGTTTCAAATCCTCTCACGTTTCGGACCGTACGTGGGTCTGGGGGCGGTTCGGTCGCCGGAATAAATGATGCGGGGGCGGCGGGAATGGATCCGCCATTGTGTACGGAAATTTCTATCCGAGACACGGAAATTTCCTCTGATTAGAAGTGGAAAAAGTCTACTTTAGTTTTCCTCTCACATACCTAACCGAGTCCCCTGACGATAATATAAAAATAAAAAAAAAAACGGAAAAACCGAAATGAAACTTTTCTCATTCTTGAGATTAAAAATCGATATTTTACATACTATTTGTATAGAAAAGCGATTAAAGCATCGATTGTACAAAGAACTGACTTATTCTAACTGCAGCTGACTTATTCTACATTTTTAGCAAATGGTTTACAAATATTTGTGAGTTTCCGTATGAATTACTTTTGCTTCGGTGGAGTTATTTCGACAGATTTTACCTTGAATGATCATGTTGATGCTGTCAAGTCTAAAGTAGTTTCGGGTGGAATTGGTTTGAAAGTTTTTCTGTTATTTGGCGACCGGGTGTTTCTTTCTTTATTAATGTTTTATTAGATCTCTTTACCTGAATTACACACAGCTGCATATGCGTCTTTGTATTAAGTGGTATACAATTCCTCTCGATTGTTCTGTGGGAAACTTGGACATTTGCATCTCTAAACCTGAGAATTTTTGCTGTAATCTAATTTTAAATGCATATTCATCAATAGTTAGGTGTTGTTCTAGTGATAACATGCAATATATTAATAACTACTATGGAGAAATCTTTATCTCCGTGAAACATTTTGAAATTGCACTTTTCCATTACACAATTATTCTCTTTCACAACATATTTTTGAGTGAAATAACCTTTCAATTTAAAAATTATTGAGTAATATTCATAACAATACACTAAGAAAATGATTGCTTGTATTTTATCTGTATAATATGTTGGTAATATAAACAAACAAATAATCATTGAAGCAATATCCTGTTAACCAACTATAAATAATATTCTATTTAATTGATATAAAGTATTAATTGAAAATAGTGTTAAATTGATCAATAATTATCCAACATTTTCAGATAATCAATGATTGGAAACAAATTATATGTAAAGGACTATAGTAACAGTTTAAGAAAGTTAAGCAGATTGGATTGGTGAGAGGTAGTTTTTTTAAACAACTAGAATTTGTTATACTATATGTTCAACAGTATGTTTGTTGTAGGATCTGCTTGTCATTGAGAGAAGTAATAGCAAATATAGATTACTATATCAATATCTCTATTTGTTATGATATTTCTCTTTCAATACTCGTGTATATATGTATGTTTGGTATTCAAATTCCTCATGCAAATCCAAGTGACTTCCTCTTGATCTAAAAACTATTCTACTGAGGATATTGTGTTGAAATTTAAAGCATGTTTTTGCGTGAATTTAAAAGTTGAAACCATCGCAATGTATCGATTGTTGCGTAATCGGAGGGAGCGTGGGCTGCGCAAGGGTTAATGTTGATAGCGCCGACGGTTTGTCCAAATGTGAATTAATTGCAATTATTAGGTGGCGTCGCTTCGTTTGTTCCTCTATTTGTTTTGTTCAGCGATGTTGTTTCGCACGAAACGAATTGGGGTCGTTCGCTAGCAACGTCAACAGATTTCGCTTTTCAATTGGGTTCTCCTCCACCTCTCCCCCTGGAATATCAATAGTGCACTTGCGTTTCCACATTGGGCACTAGGGATAAAGCTGGATAGGTCTTGCAACACCTTGAAATCAATAAATGAGTCGCTGAAGGCCCTCTCGTACATCTACATAGGCTCGCACACTGTATTGATCTGCCTGTGCCCCTGCCCACGATGGCCGGGGGCGGCGCGCGCCATTTTGGAACGAGCGTACTGATTTTCTATATGAATGTGGGTGAGTTTGTGAGTGGTCGCGGGACGAAAAAATGCTCGTATTGCCACAACTTCAACCATTCGGTGCAGACTTTTTCAATCTACTTCTTTTTTTTTTCATTTCCGTACACACTGAATGCATTTTGGCGTATGTGCACTCCAACTTTTATTATCAAAGTATTTACCATACCCTCAATATATAACATATATGTACAATATTCACAACTCCGAATTGCTTTATTTCATTCTTTTTCACCTTTACAAAATACATGATATTATGGTAGTTAATCCATAACATTTCAATCGTATCATATTTATCTCAACAATTTCATAGTATTTCCTTAACAAATTTGTTGATCTTATTTTTGTTTAAATAACATAAAACTATTGTATTCAAAGGTAATAAAAATAATTTATCTACTTTGATTATTTTACCTACCTCAATAAAGGTAAATTGAACAGCCAATCAATATATAAAATAACCAAATTTGCATTATAACCATAATATTATTGTTATAATTATTTGGGTATAAGTCTAGAAATTACGCATCGATATAAACATAACTTGTCTATTTTTGTTCCACACATTTATGTAATAAAATATTACTTTTTTTTGCTAAATACGTAGAACACCAGCTGCAGTACAATCTTCTAAATATTTACTTTATGTCTGTAATTATGATAATATTTTCTTTTATGCAATGTTTAATTCTGTAAAGATTATAAAATAATATGCTTTTGTTGTTTACTCTTTTGAATATATTTACTTTTTATGGCATATTAATAGTTTCTTTAGATTTTTAAATTTGCTTCAATTTATCATAGTATCATGTATGTAATTTTAGTTGTATTAAGATTTTACTAAACTTAATCATACATTATACGATTTATATTACAAATCGATTTAAAAATTCCTGTTTGTATGCATTATTATCTTTAGTGAATTAACATTGGAAGTAAATGTAAATTTTAAATCATGAAAATATACAAGGGATTATTAGTATTGTAAAATGAAAGATTTTGAACGGTTGAAGAATGTTTGATAAAAACAAACTTAAATTAGCAATATTAATGCAGGAATTATTTATAAGAAGGAATTACGAAGTCGTCCCGAAAATGGTGTTCGATTTTTTGAACGTGCCGTTGCGAGTGAATTCAGTATTCGATCCTCGAATACTTATTTGCTTGTATTAATTACATCCTTTCTGCACCTTTTCACTGTGCTGTGTCTGTCGTCACCTTCCGTTTTTTTTTGTTTTGTTTCGTTTCATCTACACTAGTCCTTTCTCATTTCCACCCGTTTCGTTTCGCTTTGTTTTGTTTGCCATTGCCATTAGCGATTTCGCGGTTGCAATTGGCAACGCAGCGCACGTAAATAGTCGCGGATGCTGTATGCAATTGCAAGTACATATTTTGCGTGTGCATGTGTGTATGCGGGTGAAAAGAAAGAAGAATGGAAACGTCATCAGACCTTGAACTCGGCCGTCCACGACAAACATGAAATAAATAAATGTATACATTTACAAAAATACGCTCGAGCGACGTTGCCTGTTCTCGCTAGAACCGCAATTTGCGGGAATGCTAAAAACACACGTACCTAGGATCTCATTCTTAATATAAATCAAACTATAATTACACCAAAACGCATCTAATGGTCATCTTTTTAATCACGTTCTTATTAGATTTATATAAGTCAATTAAGTTGGGAACAACTTAAGCTTCCTATACTTTATACGAAATATCCTTATTTTCAAATAATATTTAACTTATACTTAAGTTCTACTACTCTTATAAAGTTTGATTATGACATTTATAACTATTACAATAAATTTTAGAACAGTTATTCATCTTAAATTACCTATGCCTTCTAGTGAATATAAACATTGGTACTTAAGTTCAAATATTCTTAAAAAGTTTGGACTTATCTTTTATAGATATATATAATTGAGATAAATTTTGTAATAGAGAATTATTTAAAGTTATAATAACTATATTTATCGAGATTTTTTTTAAAGTAATAATAATGCATTTTATTTCTGATCTTCAATGAAGGTTAGTAGCTCAAATATTAAATATTTACATATCCAAAATCAAGTTATTTTAAAATTTGTAGATGTAATTTTGTGAAATCGATGATAAATGATTTATAAGAAGGTTTTTGCTAAACACTATTGTAAAAATGATTATTGAACAACAGTAATAAACAATGTTTTTGTAGATTTTTTTTATTCAAGATTAAAAGGTGAAATTTAATTAATGGATACGTTATTTAAAACATAAATTTGATGTTTCCACTTTTAGTTTTTAATTTAAATCGAAAGTGAAACTGGTTAAATAATAGTTTGTTTTTGTTTCAATATTATGATGTAAGTTTGGTTTAGATATTCTTATACAATATTACGCAAAATGAAAAGAAAAGCCGTTGATAGTTAATGAGTTTGGCGACTGAGAATTTGGAAATTGTGTTGTGGGAATGGATGCAGGAGTCGACTAAAAGTGCATTCGTTTGGAAAGTAGTTTATATTTCGCGTGCAACGGTCTTATTTGGAAGTGCACTGAACGACCGATAATTTAGCTTGGCGACCAAACAGGTAGATCAACTTCGTGTCTGACTGAAAGCATACCAAGTATACCGGGTGTTGCATTAGACCACGCTCGTATCCCTTGGGTCTGAAATCATCATCATCTCTATAAAAAAAATGCATTTAAACTAGAAATGTATCTCGTTTGTAGCTTCCTAAGATAAACATCAATAATATAATGAGTAGTCGAAACGAATAATATCCATTGGCCTAATACGAGATATTCAGTAAGTATTAAACTGAATCAACAGTTGATTTTTTGCTTTATTCAGTCTAGACTTGGATCATCTAACGAGAGAAACTACTACTACTTTGCAAATAGAAAATCCGAATGAGGTGTGTTCACTCGGTATATAGACTCGATTGAAAAAATGTGCACTTGTTAGTGTATAGACACGCATAGAGGAGAAGAGAACTCGTTTATTGTTGGGAAAAAATCGCACACGAGGTTATTGAAACTGGATGGTGCAACCGACAGCAGCGCCGTTTTTGGTCCTACGAATTAAAGAGACGACGTTATTTATGCATCCATGAGTGCGAGAGGAGGCAAAAAAGTGAGCGGAGGGATCAATAGAGCCCTTCGTTTCCGGGGCTCTGGAAATCCATAGAGCATTTTTTCAAATTTTCTCCTTGTATTTCAAGTTTGTCCATATATTCTACACTAGATAGTTACATAAGTTTCTTTTTTCGAATACCGTTCCGAGTCCTCCTGCAGAGCGCGGAGCTTCTGATAAGAACGTGTTCGTGCGCACATTCCACGTGACTTACGTAGTTGTACAAAAATGTTATCATCGCGTGCATATACACACACATACTACCTACCTGCATTATCATCATTTCCAACGCTTCTTATCCTAAGTAAGCCAATATACTAGTCTAGTGTATAAATAATTCTATTTTTTTTTTTTGAAGTAAAAATGAAACATTAAAATATTCGTAAACTACTGCAGGATTTGCAATATTTAAGAGGCAACATTTTTGTAATATGTATTAATAATAATCAAATAAGATTACCTGCTACAAATTCCTATTGAGCATAGGTATTTTTCTTTAGAATTTCTGTTCCTTGAAAGATGCATATTAACATCATTATTTTTTTACAACGTATTGGAGATTATAGTTATACACAAGGCAACGTAAACAAATTGTAATATACTGTTAGTATTTCCTTTGTTGTATGTATATCTTATTACAATAACATGATTTGCATCATTTGATTAGTTTTTCCTTTTAGCACCTAGTGTTATTCGTATGACCTTACTTACTATGACACATAGATTGGGAATTCAATTGAAAACTACTGATTCTCTATTATAATCATGATTTACACAATTCATTTAAAGTTCTTTAATACTAAACAAAATAATGCTTATCCTTGTACAATTGGGTATTCTAAATATAAAGGCAACAACAGAATAGCATGAATACTCAAGGGGTTCAATAGATATGTCAATAACAACAGGTATTAGCGATTCATTTCAGAGCGTAAATACGAAGAGCGCGTTTAAAATAGTCTGAACATAGGTCAGTGATTATAACTATAATTATCGTATTGCATCGATGCACTACATTCGTTCTTTTTTCGTCTTCTTTCGAATCTCTCCCATCGAAAATAAAATCTGCGGCAGATGCGTTCCAACACGTAATCAGTAGTATACATAATATTGTCACGTTATGAAAACGTAAACACTTATATCTCGATAGTCTAATCATCTCTCGTAACTAATTTTTTTTTGTGTGTGAGCGTTCGTGTTTCCTATTAAAAAATAAACTTGTTTATTTACGTTTCGAGTTCCGTAAATCGTAGTTGCATAAAGAAAATATTGCGCTGCGCACTCAATAAATATGTTCATTTCGTTCTGTGATGAAAATATATCAAATAAACTTGGATTTAAACTTCTTTATAATTTTGCTTCATACATATTATATGTAATATATTATGTATGCTTTCATAATATTAGATACTTATATGGAGAATTGTGAGTAAAATAATACATATATTTTACATCAACAGGTTTTGAGTAAAGCTTTCATCTTAAATAGAGATATTTCTCTACGAAGGAAAATAGATACGTCTGTATAAAAGTGTTCATACATAGATCGTTGTCATCGTGTGACTGATATAAAAATAAATTATGTGTAATTATATAATTCTACGTGGAAATATGGCGTGTTGCTCAATACGTATAATGTACAGGATTATTTTCATTAAATATTTTTTGTACAAAACGTGATAATACTATATTTCTGTAATATTTATAATATATTACAATTGAACATACACATGAATTTCAGGAATATTATTTATACTCTAATTATATCAAATCCTTTTAAAGTCAACCCTTTTATTTTGCTGTTGAACCATAAATTAAAAATAAACTCTTGTGTATGTTTCGCTGAAAATAGTGTTCCTGAAATAAGAAAAAAAATTCTATGTATGTGTATTTTATAATATTTGTACGATGAGAATGGCGTTTTGTATAGCTATTAACACGAATAGAATGTTAATGGTCCACATATGCACTTTGCATGTAATTTGCACCGGTCACGGGACTGCTTGAGTGTACCTGGTGCATGACTATATTTTGTCACGCTCACACTTTACGGTCACGCATAATATCGTGACGGCACGCATTTTCCTCCTAAGTTTTCTATGGATGCATGTTCATGAGCGTATGTGTGTATGCATTATGGCTGCGCATGGAATGGAGTATCTGCACTGGTACCGCAAGTTCACTTCAGTCCGAAAGGAAGATGAAAAATGCACACTCCCCTCCCACTCCGAAGTAATCTCATACATTGTACGCCACTCCAGACAAGTCGTTGATGATGATAGGCTTTAAACAAGAACTGCACAAGTGGATCGTTGCCTAGTACTTATACTTTCTAGAGAAAATACACGAAAGCAATAAGATTAAAAACTCGAGTCGTCTTCTTATATGTAGTAAACGCTTTTACACCATTCCATTTAATTGGTTAAATCCACAAATTATTAATCAAATTATGATTAATTTATCTTCTGACATTTTTATTACACACTAGTTTCTTATTTATTTAAATTTTTCTCTAATTTTCTTTCTTTCATTTTAATTTTTTTTTACTTAATATAAAAAAATGTTATTTTTTAATAATTAAATGCTGGTTTATTTTTCTAATATAATATATTTTTTTACAAGTTTTATTATAAATAATAGATTAATAATTTAAAGTCTATGTTTTAATAGTAACTAAATCATTAACAGTATTATTATTATTGAGAACAGCTGTGTCATTCCTATATTAAAACCATGCCTTAATATTGTTGTTTTTCAATGATAAACTTTTAAACTATAAAAAAATAACTATTTTTAAAAATGCGACTCGTTGGCGTGTTGTTTTTAATTGGTATACTGCAATTATTTCTATATTATTTTTGTGTAATTATTTTAAGTAAAATGAGTCATAAAACGTATCAGTTGTATTATACATATCCGGAGTTCGAATAAATTATAATAAACAACTATTATTTTTTAAAACAAATTCATATTTTATGTATTTTTTAAGAATTATATAAATATTTTTTTAATCTTACATATTTTAACTCAATGTTCTGATGGACTTTTTCCTTATATATCTATTAATTGATTTTAAACTATTATTTTCACTAATATGTGAAGAGAAATAGCTTTTTAATTAAGTAATTTGTTATTAACTAATGTTATAAAAATGTATATCAATTTTCAGTATGTTCTCATATATCCATAGCTTCAATAATAATAACAGATGGCGTTTTAAATTGATTAAGTCAAAATATTCAAATATTCAAAAAAAAAATGTCTCTTTGATCAATATAATACATTGGAACCTCGTTAAGGCACCTCACATAACGAGCATTTTATTTAACGAGCAAAATGACTCGCTTAACGAGCGACGTTTCGCATAACGAGTGACGATGAGAAGAGAAGTCCAGGTTGCGCACCTGCTACATCATTTTTAAATCGTCTGTACCCATATTATGTATATTTGAGTAAAAATCCGGAAATTTTAGAACGGATTAAACTTGTTAAGCGAGTTTCCACTGTATAACTAAAAAAAGCAAAATAATTCATTAAATTAACTTGTTTTATTTTATATTTTTTTATTTTCAATGAATGGTTTAACAATCAACTCGACTGAATTGAATCAAATATAACATTGACTAGTGAAAATTAGGGTCTATATCGCAAGCCCGACAACCGACCGTCTATTGAAAGCCCGACTTTCGAAATCCCGAGTGTATCGAAATCCCGAGTGCATTGAAATCCTGACGTTCGAAATCCAGACTATGTCAAAATCCCGACTACCATAATCCCGACAATCAAAATCCCGACTGTGTTGAAATCCCGACAGTGTCTTTTATTATTATAATTTCTACAATAACATTTTATATTATTCTACTATATTTTAATAGGTACGACGGATACTGAAAAAAATATTTTTAAGACTTAGGTCGATGGATCTTTTGCCCGATTATTAATTGTTGTTATTTATTCTTAATAACAATAAATAATATTTATTATTATTGTATTTTTTTTTCGTTGTCTTATTCATTATAAAACTTAAGAATAAGAAATATTCTATAATAAAATTAGTTTATCTTAAGTTTTAAATTGTCGGGATTATCGTAGTCGGGATTTTGACATAGTCGAGATTTCGATATAGTCGGGATTTCAATACACTCGGGATTTCGAACGTCGGGATTTCGATAGACGGGATTTCGGTTGTCGGGCTTGCGATTGCCACCGTGAAAATTAGACAGTTATTTGCTGAGCATAAGAGTTTTGCAAGGATTCTCATGCAAAGGTCTGTTGTTAGTTGGTGTAACGCGAAACAAGTGCCATGTAAATTAAATAAATGGTGGTAAAACGGTGAAGCTTTTATAGTGTCACGAACGGTTTGTGCAACACAAACGGCAATGGAAATAAACTTTCCACGAATTGTGTGTATGCACATAATTGTCTTCATTTGCACAGCGCATAAAATAACAAACACAATATGCAGCTTGTATATCTATATATCTTTGTATATATAAATGTGTGTATATGCCTGGGATTGTGGGCGCCCATGAAGGGCGTTCGAAGCGAAGGAAATTGTTCATATGCTGCTGCTGAGTTTCTCTACTCTTTTTTTTTATTATGTTCACTGTTGATTGTTTTGTTTTATTTGGTTTCTCTTCTTTTATCTCGCTCCGTCTTCTGGAGTGTTCTCTCCTCCTTTTGAGATTCCTTATATGTTCAACGGGGACACGGAGTGCAGGATTTTTGTATCTGTGTGTGTAAAAGACTGAAGTATAATGAAAATTGCAGGGAACTCGAAGCCGCGGATTCATAATGCGAGAGGTCAAGTGTAATTTTTGTCGTCACGACATCCAAAGTTCAATATTCTCCCATAAGAAAATGATTAACATTAATAACAAATAATTACGACTCTAATAAACATGTATTTGCAAATAAATGGACACGTAACAGTAAAAACAAGGCGGAATTCCTTTGCAACCGCTGCATTAAATGGAATTATTTACTCGTGCATTATAAGGTCAATAGTGAAATTAAGAATAACCTTGGTATAGACCAGACATTGTAACAACATATTCATTTATCAATGAACTGTATTACTTGGGGACCGGTCCCCACATACCAAATACAATTTGTAACAATAGTACGTAAATTGACTTATTTCACAATGTAATAACATATATTATTTCATTGATTGATATTTTTAGCTTAATTTTATTTCCTCATCTCCAAATTTATCTATAGACAAAAACTTTAAAATATTATCTAACTATATATAAATGCAATTATATTTTGTAATCCTATTGATAAAAATTGTAAACTAACTTGCATTAATACACATTAATTTGCTTAAGTTATGTTAAGTTTTCTAATTTGTAAAGTATTCAAAATTACACATTAACGGTAACATTCACAAGACTTTAATTATAAAATGCTCCTATGTCATGGACTCTGGTTAACATATTTATATGCGAATTGTGTATTACAGTATGAAATTTAATGCTGCTTCATTCACTGAACCTTTTTATTATTTCATTAACGCAATTGAACTTTATCGCACATGCAATATGAAAATTTGTAGTATTTTATTACTTATACTTTGAAAACCGTTTATTTTTTAATCAAGTTAAGTTGTATATTTCTACATGTATATGTTGATTACAATTATAATTAAAAATAAACTCTGAAACTTAATAGTGAGAAATTATTGAATGTACAGTTTAATTACACATTGTATTATTATATTTATTTTCCTTATGGTGTAAATTCCTCTTCCGCTCGAGTTTACTTAGAAATAATAGTCGTAATATGTAACAGATTTTGTATGTAACACAGCGATTTTTCATAAGTTGAGAAACGCTGATCTAACAGACCTTTTCATAATTTATATTTGTTAGTATAATATTTAAATTATTTATATATTATAAATATTTTACTGTTGATTATTACATCTAATGACTGTACAAAAAAAATGCGATTTAATATTTAGTACGTAGATAAGCCGTAGATAATGCGTTTATCTTATCAATATCATTCTGTTCGCAGATAAAAATGCTATAATTAGGATTATATAATAAATTAAAGGATAGCTTAATCCCAACTAAAACATAGAACGTATCGCTATTAGTTCACACGTATAATATATCTGATTTCAGGTTGTAATCTAGTACTATCTGTATATAATAAAAGAAGCTACATGTAAATATAAATATTATTGACCTTAATTCGTTGAACATAACAATATTGCTACCTACGTACGCTTACAGAGAGAGAGAGAATTGTGTATGTGTCCGGTTTTTATTTTAGAATTTTGTTTATAGAAATATCATTAACAGATTTTCATTTCGTTTTGTTTTGATAAACCGTGCCACATTTCCATCCGGCGACTGCCAAAAAAATGCTGTGCCAATGCGGGGTTCAAAACCCAACAAAAATTACAAACGTTAACAGATTCAAATTATTTATTTGCCTTGTTTTGGACGGGACGAGTTACGTATATATATATATGATGCCAAGTCCCCAATGGACAGGACAATCGGGCTTAATTTTAGAGCTTCGATAAATTATTGGTTGTAATCAATACGAATTGATTTGGTTCTTATTGTCGGACACGAGATATAAATACTAATTAGAAATTTTGAATTGCGTTGTATACATGAAAACATTTCGTATTTTTCAAATTATCGTTGGAATATTTGTATGACAAGTTTGTTGAATTTACAGCTTTCCGTACTTGTGTAATTATTCTTGCTGCAATTTGATGTATTTCACGTTCAATAAACTCTTCATAAAATGATCATTAAGTAGAATTAATTGCTTGCAGCAGAAACTACTGCAATTGGTAAAATAAATATTCGAGCGTGGGATTCCTTAGTAACTCTTAACACGTGCATACAAAGGCGTGACATTTACTTAGGAGGAGCGGTGATTAGGAACATCTAATAGAAATGTTTAAGTCAAGTCAGGTAGAATTTGAACCAATAATTTCGTAGCACCGAAAAAGAGGCGTAACTATTTTATAATTTATAGATTAGCATCCGTTTTATGACTATTTATATTTTCCCAAATAAAAATTAAGTTACAGAACTATAAAATATATTACCTAAAAACTATAATAAATAATTTGAGTAAAAAACTTAAATGAAATAACTTTGTCTTTTTAATAATATTTAAGTTAAGTTCAAATTTGGAAGAAATTACAAATATTCAACTTCATTTTGTAAAGTAATCAAGTTTAATATACTTTATCAAAAACATGTAACAATTCAGAAATACAGTGTAATTATATTATCTTTTATGTTTTCTGACTAAATTAAGCGTCTTCTAAATAATTGTAAATGTGTTCATGAGCTTCCTTTTCAGTCGTTAAGTTCCTTTTCGTTTTTTTGTTAGGTCCTGATGCTTCACCATTATCACAATCATACATTCTACATTGATAAGCAATATAAATATAACGTGCGATGATAAGATAAGGGAAGCAGCAATTTTTACGGCTCACTCTCTCTCTCTCTCTGTTTACTTACTTTTGTAACCAGGCACAATTAAATTGATAACAACCTGATAAGTTTTAAATATGTGCTCTAATATTAATTTATTATCGGCTGATAACAGGAAAGAGAGCGGTAATCGCGTATGCGTAAGCGCTTCAAGGGGTTGAAGTAAAAAAAAGTGTATCTGATATGTCAATATTTGGCTCCTAGATAACGATATGATAGTACAGATAACAACTACGAAAAAAAAAAGTGGTAGGAAACATCACCTCTCTAAAGAAGTTACTGTCCAGAAATATGTTCATTTTATCGTCTTAATAACTAATTCTACTCATATATAACAATGTGACTGTATTTGAGGGGACAGTAGAAAAATGAGCATGAACAGGATAAATGATCTTCGTTTGAAAATGATTTGAACAATTTTAATCTGCTCGCTGCTTGCGTAAAGTCTACTATTTTTTATTTTTTTTTATTATTACGTAACTTGATGAAGTCAAATAAGGATGTTTATTATCTCGGCCACGTGAGTTGTCTTGTTGATTCGTTCTCGGATACCGCTTCAGCGAAGTTCGTTGTTGTCGTTTCTTTCTTCTTCGCAGGAATTACAAAACTTCTGCAATTGATATTACTTTTCTCAGGCTCCATTATCAGCTTTTCAATCGCAATAAAATGGAAACGTTAAATGCTTCTTCGAAGTTTCCTTCATTTATCTCTAATGTATTCCTGAATAATTATCATCTTAATTAACTTTTACATGTATGTGTTTATGATTAACAAAAATATATTTTAATAATGCAACTTTGTTTGAAAGTATAGTTTAGAATAATGCACAATTATTTTTAGTTTTATCGTTTGTTGTTGAAAATGCATAAATCATGCGTGTATTGTTCTTTATAACCACAATACATAAACCATATTTTTTTTATGAATGCGTTGTATCAGTCACAGATTAGGCATCAATCATTTGCATGACGCAGAAACCGTTCTTATTCAGCAGTGCAGCGGCTCTGCGTCGCACATATTTATGCAATTACTCGGCTATATACATTCAGAGCGTTGTTGATAAAATTGAATGTAATAACATACACGAAATAGATCAATAGTTGTTAAACTGAACTCTGCTACCCAACATTTTCCATCATGCAAGAAACGAGTGTTCACACCAATAATAAACATGCGAGAGAGATAATCGAAGCAGTTATATTCTGGGACATATGGTTCGAATGTATGTATGCGTAGTGAGCAATACATATAGACATAATCAAGAAAACGATAACATAAAACACACATACACATGCAAATGAGAAAGAAAAAAAAACGCAAGTCGAACGAATCTTGGTTTGGCAAATAAAAGCAAAACTGTGTTGTGCATGCGAGTGCATATTATTCATACATAGGCATTTGACCTTTCGTGTCATTGAAATATTTAGATAAAACCGTTTATTTGGTTTAAAGGTTACTTTCAATGAAGATGCGCCGTCTTCGATCCTGCCCCCTTTGACTTCCAAACCTATAAATGAAAACATTGTACGCGGTTACTTGTCTGCACAAACATAATCGCAATTTGCTTACACTGCACTCTCATGCTTATGATGAGTTCACATATAAATTGGACTCTCGACGTATTTCTACATAGTATATGTTTTTTATTATTATTGATGCACTTTTGATAGACGATTTGCCTTGATTGTCTGCTTCGCGTATCTCGTAATAATATGTAAACTATACGCAATACTTAACTGTAGATTTACTTTATTTAAAATATTTTAACATTAAGTAAATTTAATCGATGTGTGTGATTTGTATACCTAACTAAACCTAAATGCCAAAATCTATTTATGTTGTTGGACTATCATCAAGCAGGTATAGTTAATCCAAACTATGTTAAATCTAGCATTTTTATGTTAAATAAATAATGACTGTTGTGAGGTTAGATACCATTTGGTTAGGTTCTATTGATTTTTAGTTACAATTAAATATTAAAATCTGACTAGTTTACAAACACTACTAAATGTTAAATAAGAGAATGTAAAAGATGACTATAGACTTGTTTAAGGGAAGATGGAATGCTGTTTGGTAGGTGAAAGGTTATTAACCTTTTAGATTCTCACACAAAATGTAATAATATATAATGTATTACATTGGTAAAACAACAATTTTATGATTACAAAATATAAAAATAAAGTACATATTTCATTTCGAAAATTAGGGAAAAACTTATTGTTTCATCATATATTTTTTTATATAGTTTAGTATTTTTATATAACCATAGTAATATAATTAATAAACTGTAGATTAGTAGATTGTATTCCAATGTAAGAGACAAATGGAAACCATTCTAGCAGAACAAATACAAAATTTAAGGATATTGTGATCGATTGCCAATTGTGAATTTATATAATTTCTGCGTAATGCCCAAAAACAATGATAAAAGTACATTTATTCATTCATAGTTATTACCGTTATTTATCTTTTTTTTCAAACAAATAATTCGGAATACTATTTCTAAATATGTACATTTAAATATTATGTCATTGAAATAACATGTTCAAGAGAAACGTGTTAGATTGTCAGTCATAAAATATTTGATTAAAGTGTTAAATCTTAATGAGCACAGCTAGAAAGAAACCGACTGTTAATAATTGAGTATTTTATTTTTTTCGTACATGTTGTTGTTGTTTGTTTGTTTTGGTTTTCGGTGAGACATTCCTGCATTTTTTTGGTGTGTAAATTAAAAGACGTTTCACGGTCACTGCATGCCGGTCCCGCTCTCCGATGCATATGTAAAACTGTTACTATGTGGTCTGGTCTCTCTGCTGATTCTCTGCTCATTCTGTATTCATCGTATAATCCAGTCGGATGTTGCAGGATGCGAGCTTGTGTTGGTTCGGTTACGGTAGCTGCCGTTGAAGAGGAGACCGACTGACCGAAGAACCAACCAGCAGGAACACCGTTGCTCGCTAACGGTGTTGATGGCCCGCAGGACACTCTTCGCATTGCCTTTTAAGCGGCTCCCCATCACTGCTTGTCTGCCTGCCTCTTCATCTTCTCTCGTGGATTTCTTTCCTTCTGACATTTCTTCTCAGTGCTATTTATTTAGTACGCGACGTTTCGCAAAGTAGTAAATGAATTATTTATGAACGTTCTTTTATTCTTTCATTTTTTATTTCGTCGTGCACCTCCGTTTCTCTGCACGCCAATGTACCGTACAAAACATTAAATACAAATGTAAATTTCAAAATATGCTTTGGACCAACGACCCTCGGTTATTCAGTTCTTTATTAATTGTCATTCAATGATATCAATTGTCCTTCAACGATTTATTTTATAATATTCTTGCGAAACTTGGACATTAGACATCTAATAAATGTTGTTTTTCTTAAATTTTATTTATTTAATATACCAAAAAAAAAATAAACCCTTTAACTTCATAGTAAATATATTATCATGTATAATTATTACAAGTATTTAATATTTATGTATAAAATACTTGCATGAAAGACTTTATAAAATTGAAGTTCTCTAGCACCAATACTACAATACAAAGACTTTACACCCTCATGGTTGATAACCAGCTAGGAGGTATATCTCTCAACTACTATCATTAATATATAATTAGAAGAAACCATGTAATCAACTCACTTTAGGTATGCCAACTATAAATAAGTATTAATTAAATAATTAGCTATTCGAATGATGTCCGAGCTCTGGTTCAGATGAATGCGGGTCTAAAGTTATTCCACGACATGCACGATAAAATATTTATTACGTCGCTCGGTGTGCAATATAAAGAATTTTGCCAGACCCACGAACGAACAGAAATTTATTTCCAAAAGATTTGTCTTACTTGGTGTCTGGCAAACTTCTTCGATAACTTACCGTGAGTTCCAATTTTAAAGAGATTTCTGCACCCGCGCGTGCTATGAATTTTGATGTTACCGGATGAAAATAAATCTCGTTACACTTTATTTAACCCACCCCAGACAAAATTGATATATCAAAGATTTAACTGTTATACGAGCTTAGGTAATCTAATCTATCCATTTCATCCATTCTTCGCCTTGAATTATATTTACATAATATTATACAAAATTATTCATATAGACTTTGTGTCAGCAGATAAATTGAAGAAGACCTTTTAGATAGATTGGATTTTAAAATCAATTTTAGAAATATGCTTCTCATCCTAAACTATTATCGGTATTCAAGAAAATATTTAACATTTTATATTAGAATCATTATTTATATACAGAAGACAATGATATCAAAATGGTTCTGACATTTTGAAGAGAGAACTCAACATTCGATAATAGAACTATTCCATAGAATAAGAAGTTGTTTATACTGCAATTATATCATTAATAACAATAAATAGCTTAAAACACAAACTTTTAAAATGTTTCTTCCTTTAATGTAACTATTAATATATTACTTATTAATTTTAACATGAACTTGATAAGTAGATTAAAAATTGTAATTAAATAACTATAGAACTAGTGAAAAAGCTATTTCCTTATTATGTTTTTTTTTTGTGGTAGCATTTGAAATTTAAATGGTTGATATATCAAATATGTAAACGTGGTATTAAAATAGTCAACTTGATATATGTTCAATTGATTTTAATTATAAGTTTTCATAATAGTGACGATAGTCGATAAGGGAAACGTGGAACAGCATTAAAGATTTATAAATTGACGTGGCCGTTGTAAGCACGCAGCACTAACCTATTATTACATATTTTCCATTGGTCTGCTCCAGGTTGTATAATTTATTGAGGCAGAAATTAAGCGGCAATTTAATAAAAAAAAAGAGAAGGAAAAAAATGACATTAATACGTTTCATCGAATCCCCATCGCTTAGCCGACCGCAAATTCTTTAAAAGAAAAAAGAAGTGGCATTATCGAGAGAGTCTGAACGTTCAATCGCCGGAACCAAAACCCCGTTGCTCCAAAACATTATGCCTTCTTTCCTTGAGCCAGTAAAGCCTTCATTATCATTATTGTTCCTTCTGTTGCGTTTATTTCTCATTTTTTTGTTTGTTCGCATGGGAAATGTTTATCGCGGTCGAATTAACCTAAACATCCGTCCGTGGCCGTAGGCGAAGTTGCTGCTTTTGTTCGCAGCATTTTTTTTTCCTGCTGCGATATCTCTTTGTTTGCTGTTTACTCGGAATACGAGCACTCGAATCTTGCTGGAAGCAAGGTCTGGCCAGCAGGAATGTCTTTGGTCTTATGCTTAGCAAATGGAAACAAGGTCCTGAGGAGCAACGCGTGATGCACCTGCACTCTTCTCGTCGCACGCAATTACACCGAAGAACCTCCGCCGCTTTTCATTTTCCACAAACCTCTTTTCTTCTCTCCTCTTTGAAAATAGACTTGACGCAACCACAACACATTTACCGCAACGAAAGTCACATTAATGGACACGTGCATACATTTCCTTCTTGTTTAATAATAATTCTACATGAAAGCATATGTAATTAATTATATTTATTTTAACATTATATAAATATTCCTTGTTAATAGAGATATCATAAATTAACATAATATAACAATATACATAATGCATTACTTCGTTTATCTAATTTTCCATTTTTATCGAATATCAATGACATTTTGTTTGTATATACCCATTTATTTCTAATTCACTGTAATCAATCTGAATAAAACTGTAACAATTTCACAAAAAATATTAAATTAATTTATTATTCTAACGCTTTTTAAATTAACTTTAAATATTAATCTTGTCTTTCTTTAAACTGAATTTCTCGCCTGTATCGAAAGGTCCTTGGTTCGATTCCCAAAAACCAACAAAATTTGTGGAGGCCGTTAAACCCGACAGGGGTAGAAATAGGGCCAAAAACTGAAATTCGTTTATTCTATGCTATATTATTTTAGACTTTTTTGTTTTTTATGTGATATGAAGTTCAGGTAAGCCTTGCTTCAAACGAAAGTATAGGTATGTCATCTACAAAGACACGAGGAAATATCAATTGTATATTTAAATGACTATACTATAATACGGTATTTTCATTCAACATCGCTATACAAGATTAGCAAAGAAAAAATACTTTAGTCACATTAATTGCCACGTGCAGCAATTGTCCCTCGCGCGCGTTCCTTCATGTGTAAAATTGTAATTAATAATCAATTCAATGTGCTTGAAACGGCATTCTAATAGATATCATTTAATTGGAACGGCTTTACTATTGACGATCATATAATCTGAATTCATTGTAAATAGCGCTCCAATGTTTCCAATATTATTAAGTACATTCGCATGATCTGATGTAACATTTCTTTGGGAATCTTAGAGAAGAATCATAAACAATGACGGGAGAAAAGCAGTTTTAGTTTTTCACAATGACGGCGTTACGTGAACGCGAATTATTTTTCTCCTCTTTTCTGCCATTGACGATGATTACGATGTTGATGATGATGATGATAATAATGATGATGATGAACCGGCTCGGGAAGGATGCCTGTTTCATTATGATAATTAAATCCCAATAGACCATTTGCAAAACCTCCGCAGAATCCCATCGCTATATTTAATCTAGCTACTTTCCCATCCACATACGTATTATTGTTGGCACATTTTCTATTTGGCAAAGTGATAAGATTACACCGTGTTTGTAATCAAATCCCCCGGCTATCATCTGCGGACTTTGCGCCCTTCACCAGATCCACATATTCAATCTAATCGCATTACATGTTTATCGTCGATTTCATTACTCTCCGTTGCGTATTTGCATTAATCGAGGAAGTACAGATGCGAATCCAATTGATATAATTCATCTTATCCGCTAAACATGTTTTTAATTCATTGAAAAAAAAAATGAGAATGATGAAATAGGCATGATATTTTGTATAAATTTATAATGTAATATTTGTGCACTTCTTTACATAAAGTTCAAAACATTATCCAATGATAACAATCTTTATTTATCTCATTGTAACATACTTCAAATAAATATAAAAAAATAACGGTTTTCTTTATTTTTTATATTTATTAACGAATATTATAAATTTTAATTAACGTTATAATTTATTACATTGTTATAATTTATCAACTTAGTGTAAATCTATTAAATTATTTGTTTGGAATAAATTCACATTTTCCGTTTCCAAGTTAGTACAACTCTAAACAGCGTAGGACAGTCCATGTGTGCTTTCAGTTTTAAATTATCGGTTAGTCCAAGTTGTTACAAAATCATGCATTGTTTAAAAGAAAAATATTTAAAATATAGATAGGTGAAATTTAGGAAAAGTAATTTAATTGTAGGAAATAATAGAAAACAAGATTATTTTGTTAGGTTTCAATCTATTATTAGTAAAGGAATAATCATGGATGCAACGCATTTTGTTATTACTTGCAAGACACACGCTGTGTTTTATTGGGCACCACGTTTTTCGGCATCTGAAAATATCCGTGGTCCTACTGTTTATGTTAGATCATGGTTGATGTTTATGTTATCCGTTCTAAAAATGGATGCTGAGTGTACACGAGAAATCGATCGAGGGAAAGAGAAGAGTGAGAGAGGGCAAGGAAGAAAATGTTCTGCGAACTGAGTAAATGCTATACGTTTAAGCACACACACACATATATATATAGTGACGGTGTATTTTGCTTGCACGCCAAGCGTATCGCGGAATTTTTAATTTCGCGATTTACATACAATGCAAAAAAATCTCGGATGACCAACGCCATTGTTTGAGGAGGGTTCGCTGAGGTTGGTGTAATAACGTTCATATAAGTCTGTTCCTCGTTGTATTTTTTTTTACTTATTCTTCTTCCGTTCATTGCGTTCCTAAATGAGTTTTAATACTGCCTGGTTTCTACCACGGACTGTGCCGCAAGTGTTTGAAGAAACGATATTGGTATAACTGTAAATGCAAGTGTCGTAAACGCCCATGCATAGTCCTTTTATTTCTCTTGCTATTTATCAAATAGTAAATGTTAATGAACGTTGCCTTTACAATCACCTGTGCATACACCGTATTTGCGATTTTCGAATAATTCCTCAACATATTCATTACTTTGATCTTCAATTTACAGTTATACATTAAGTCAATCTGAAGAACAAGTTATTCTTTAAATCTATGATTCATAGAAAGAAAATGTAATTGAACCAGAATTAAACACATGCGTTTCGATGAAATAACGCGCGAAAAGTTTTGTTTTCAGCCTTGAAGCATTGTAATTTTTAAAATTTAAATACCACCTGTTTCAATGAATTCCTTCCGAATTTTAGTATATGCAATGTAAGTAAGGTTTCACTTTTACTTAAACGTTGCTTAATAATTGTAAAAAAACTTATCTTTTTTTGTTTTATTATTATAATTGTATATTTTTTACAATAAAGATTATTATTATTTTTAATAAAGTATGTGTAGTGGGAATATGTGATTCCAATAAATATTCGGAATTTTTCAAAACTATTTTAGTGTATGCTGTATGCATACTGTGCGTGATATAAGACAAAACTATTTATCCGGCGTACCAACCACTAAGCACACGTGGCAGCAATTTTAGTTAGAAATTCGGTTTCACCGTTATTATACTTAATGATAATTGTAATGGTAATTGGTACACCTGACAGACATTTATGTCTTACGTCACGCACATTGTAGATGTAGCTTTATACCAAAATATATAAAGATTTAATTTCAGTAATGCAAGATTATTAAGATTATTAAGATTATTGTATGATAAATCTGTTATAGCAAAATACAGAAAATGTCATCACGGTAACAGTTTTGTACAGTTGATACAGATGAAAGAAGATGGTCTGCGACAGAATCAATATGTTGCAATATTGGTAAAACTTGTATTTGCACTTTGAAGATCCGTTCTGTTTCTGAATCTGCACAAAAGTTTGCTTCGAGAAAGAAGCGGAAGGCGCGTAAACAAAGTTTTCCAAAGAGTGTTTTGTTTACGTTGGAGTTTTGTATCCTGCTGTACTTCGGTGCAAGCCGGGTCGAGAGAGACTCTCTTGCAGGAGTGTACAAGCCATTGGCGGTCGACCAAGCCGGGTCCGTGACGTCACGCGATCAATGCGAGTGAAAGACGGCGTTTCTTTTTTGTTCCCGTCGTCGGCCTGCTGCCCTTCTCTCCCTTCCTGCCCTTCTCAACTCATCGCCCAACCAATACAACGCTCACTTTTAATGTCGCTTAGTCATGTCTCCTGGCCCACAATTCCATCCAGTGTCATCATCCAAACTTTCATCTCGACTTCCTAAAACTTTAATACAACTGTTTACTACAGATAAAAAGATACATCATCATACAAGACATTCCTTAATTTTTTATTTTTAAGCCTTTGGAATGTTCATATAACGTTCGCATTAATAATACTGTATAAAAAAAATGCATATTCTGATTAGTATACGTTCATGTTATATTTTTTAGTAACTATAATCAATAATTATACATCATTATAAAAGTCTGTTAATAATTTCGTATAATCAGTAAATTTTAACTTATCCAAATAACCGTTATTTTCCATATCAAAAACGGACTTTCTTATGGAGATTTCGGTAAGGGTGGGCGCATACTCAACTCTTCAAATATTTTCGTTTGTTAAATATCTATGCGTAGGTGAAAGCAGCATTAGATTATTTATGTTATTATCGTGGCTGCGTTATCAGTAAAATATTACTCAACATTTCGTTTTCCTGCCACTAGTATTCTGTTTGATATGTACTATATGCATAATACAACAATACAGACGTTATATGCGTTGAAGCAAATTGGTGTCGAGTATTCAAATGCGCTTTTTAGCTTTGTCTTTAATTACGGATCCAAGTCAGCAGATATGATGACATTTCGCTCCGCTTTTTTTTACGGTCTCAAGGTCCTAGCCTATAATGACGAATAACATAATTCGTTTCAAGCAGTAACTCGATACATTGAGAAATATTGTGTCTGCGAGATGCATATTTTGCACAAAACTATTACATGGATATGTAAAACGTAGCTTCATAAACCACGTAATAAACATATGCTAGTCAAACAATAGTTTTAGATTATTATTGTTGATATTGTTTTTGGTTGAAAATGGAAGGAGAACACTGTGAATTATAACTAAGGCACGTTTACCATTTAGTTCGGTCCTCGCATAATCCACCAAAACAATCTCCATTTGCGAACCTGATTTTATCAGGCTCTCGAGTGAGTGTGTGTGCTTGGCTGGGTTTTTCTTTTGTTTTTGTTTTGTTTGGGGTCGCATGCAATATTGCATCGTGCACGTTCAGTCCGCGTATTGATTTTAAGATTAGGCTTGGAACTTGATTAATTCGAAATGTAAGATGCATGGTCACGGCTTCGATTTCCCCTTGAAACGTTCATTTGCTTCTGGACAAAAATAAAGAAACGCATACCACTTTTTTTAGTTTATTGCTTCCAACTTCTTGCTTGATAATTTCATCTTCAACTTCATCTTGATACACTGTACAGCATCTCATGTAGAAAAAAATCCAATATAATCATACGTAAGTTGATAATATCAATATACTTAATAGTTGTAGGAAGATATTCGTGATATCTTAAAGAAAAGGCAATTTTGAAATTAGGAAAAAGGAGTGTAATTGATGGGTATTATTTTCTAGTACTAATATCACTTATTTTCAAACTATAAGATGAATGATTATATAATAAATTTAGTCTAATAATATTTGCTTCAATTTCATTCATCTTTAACAGATTTTTTGTCATTTTTTTCTCGTTTATCCTCGACATTTTATTTATGAGCTGCACATGAACGCACTATAAAAATGGTTTATCATTGCGATTGCAGTCACATGAAGCGTATAATAAATATCAAGTGTTTACTGGTTTTCATATTAATACTGTTATTGTTATTTTTAACGAAGACGTCGGAGAATTGAGAATGAGACGGTCAAGGACTTGAAAAAAACGGATAAACAATTGCACCAAGGATAATTGATTGAATTGTTTATAGCCTAGCATGAAATTATATTTATTATTAAAAAATAATAATATTAACTCTCTAAAAATAAATAATTGTTTTATAAAATAGAAATAGAATTGAAAAGTTAAATTACTTATTTTTCTTGTCATCAATTGACTCGTGATTGTTCGAATATCAATGTGGGAAAATCCCAGTGTAAGTGGAAAACCACTTTTTTAAATAACTGTGGAACGTTAAACATTACAAAAAAAAAGTGGACATAAATAATATTTTGCCAGCTCGTAATATCTGTTTTATTTTGTGTTTGTTTAAACTTCCGTTAATCTAACTAAGTCATCGTGATGTAAAGCTCAAAATGATGTAATAAATAAGATAAACCGTTCAAAGTGAAATGATTTAAATACAAAATGTAATCAATTACGCAATTGATCTCTAAATTATTTTCCGAAACCTATTTAGGTAGATTATACCAGTGTGATACTATATATTTATGCGGTGTTCCATGATATGCATATATTATGAAAACAAACACTATTGCGCTAATGGAAACATACGATGCTTCTGTAATAAAGCGGTCATATGTATGGTAATTTGAGGATATAGTTGAAAGATAATATAATTAATTTAAAGGTGTTGCTTTATGGACAATTAACAACAAAAATCTTCACTTTTATATATATTATAATATTTATATTTTGTAACTTAATTTTGTTAATTTTTGTATGTAGTTAAAATTATAAAATTAAAAATGCTTTATGTCAATTTAAGCGGACTTTTCACTACAAATGTATTCCCAAACTAAAATTGGTTTTGTTTCTGAATTAATTGAATTAAAAGCCCATCCCTTAATGGACTTATAATGTAAATTGGCGACATTCCATGTGTACACTCAAAAACGATTATGTTACATTTACCCCGTCAAACAAATGATTCACAAGGTCATAAATTGTTGTCACTATTATTGAACAATATTATATAAACTGCTTAACTATTCACACCTCAAATATTCGAATTGATAATAAACTATTATTTGTTAATATCTATGAAAGTATTGATGAGTTTGTTGAATAACTCATTAACAAGGAAGACCTTCGCAGATCTGCATGCTCATATTTCCGCTTGTAATTGCATAATGGTTATTACTACTTCTCTTTTTTTAAGATTCCTTGACACACTCCTCGGGTAATTCTAGTTGCAAATCGCATCGGAATGCTTTACCAGAATCTTCCGATGATGTCAATGCACCTACGAAGAATGCACACGTTTAGGCGTGAGTAAAATTTTTGCTTGGAACTATGTGCGATTGACGTACACTTTTTCTTCTTGGTTCATTTCGCATGTGTATAAGCATATATTAACTTTTATTTCAAATGCCAAGTACAAGAATTTTTTCAAATATGATAAATTGGCATAATTCAAGTTCTTTTTTACAAATATGAAATTTTCTTTTTTTTGAGTCGCGGTGCAAGAAATACATTTGGAAGGAATCTCAGAAGAGTAAATAAGCTATCTGGATACAAAGCGGTGGCATACCTAAATTATGATGTATATTAATTTATCTTCAAGGCGTCATATAATTAATATCTGTCGCTTTGAAGAATGTGGAGCAGAACGGTTCACTTTGTGCAGCACTTGAAATTAATTTTGGCAGTTTGTCTCTAAACAAAGCATCTCGGTTAAGTTTAGTACAGTTTATTTACCAAATTTACCAAAAATATGTTGTAGAACTATACGACTGTAGTGGGTTATATATTGAATAATTCCGATTATCTTAAATTAAATATTTTAAGTTATATTTATTGTTACCGTTAAAAAAATGAACAGATTACAAAAAATGGAAGCGTCATCAAAATTAAACAAAATCCAGTAATTCGTTCATTGTGTCATGGTAAAAAGATAGCTCAACATGTTTTTCAGTGAAATAATGTACACAAAGGATAAGCTTTATTATAATATAAACTTGCTTCACGCTCAGCGTTAGTTGATTGCATTCAATTTGGTTAACAATTGCGTTGTGAATTGGTTTAAAGTGTTAATATTTGTTTTATTGTTATGGAAGCTTAGCTGACGCAAGCAGCAGGAGTCGTCCAATTAGAGAGTGCGGCTGTTGCTCTAAAAATATACCCGAGTTATGATAATACCGATTTAGATTTTCAAGTGCAATGTTAATGCATACACACACGCTCAGACGTACAGGATGTGAATGGTTTTCGGGTTTATTAGACCTGCGAGTCCTTGGCAGGATCTAAATTTAGAGTTCGGTGCGTAGCACCCACAAGTCCTGTTATATTCGTTTTATTATTATTATTATTTGGCACAAGAGAGGCGAAGGAAAAAGAGACTTTCGGGAGGCGGCGAATTGGGTTACAGTCGTTTTAAAAATAGTAGAAAACACGCACCGAACGCCTCGAAACCTCGCAGCACTCCCCAAACGAAGAATAATATTTTCAACTTGATCTCTTTCTCTCGTTTATCTCCTTCTTTCTCTCTGCATCTATTTGCTTTTTCCTTCCGTTTCTCATGCTTTACTATTTTCGTACGAACAAGGAAGTTGTCAAGCGGATATGTAAACAAATAAAAAACCGTTACTATAAACATTGGCTCCTGAAATATTTTTTTATAGTTGACGCCATCAAAGAACCTGTGATTAATAATCGGTTCCGGCGCCAAACAATTATTTTATAATCGACCAATTCAATTGTGTATCTGCGTTATCTTCAAACTTCAACAAATCTAATCCCAGATCGGCCTTGGATGCGCGTCTGTATTATCTATCAATTGTTTAGTACATTCAAACAGGAGTACATACGTACATCGACTGATTACTTATCTCGAGATACATAATACCTGATTCCTGATTGTGTTTCGAGGTACATTGAACTGGAACACTCGTTCGAAAGTTTTTTTTTTATTGTTTTCTCCAGTGCTCCGTTACGCAACCCCGACCGGCCGATGAAATAATGTATTCGAAATGCCACACAACGAGAACACGACAGGTCATATAAGAGACCACTTTAGATCTTAAGTTTTGTAAGTTTTTCGCATGCCTCGGTTAAGAAAAATTTCCTCCGGTGCAAAAATGTAGACTCAAATATCCTAGAAAACTTTCAGTATATTATTTTCATTTAGTTTTTAGTACATTAAAATATTACCAAATTACGAAACCAATTCTTTTTTTATTTGATAAATATGTCTTCCATGAAACTGACCTGGGAAGTTGATTTAAAAGAAGTATCAAAAAAGTTAAACATACAGCTATTACTTTTACGAGTATGGCCCACTTCACTTTTTGTTGATCTCTGGTCAATATACACCTCTGACCTCTGAGCAGTTGTAATTATTGATGGTATCGGTTTTAGTGGTTAGAAACCAAAATGTTTATGTTTTTATGTCAGGGGAATAAAATTGAAATTGTGCTTCTACAGCTATGCAATAAATACTTTAAAAAACTAATTCTTAGAATATATATGCAAACTCATATGTGTGATGCTTTATTATTCATAGCTTTGTAATTCATATAATTAATACCAGATATTATACAGGGATTACATTTTTTTTGTTACTGATAAAGAGCATAGTCGAAACAATGGAGTTTATTCTGGTCTTTCTAGATAACGAGATGACGACTGAATGTGCGATAATTAGATAAACGTTAATTAAACAAGCATTATCGTGAATTTACAAAAAAAAAACAAGAAAATATTGTAAGATGAAAAATGGCGTTGTTGAGATGCAACTTTTGCTTGCAAGAATATCGGGAGTCCAATGTTTTAGCCTGTGACTAAGGTCACGAAATAGTGCTGGTTTAAGAGCTTCCGTTTGTTAGACTGGAAAGGATTGCAGAGTGGAGGAGGGTTTTATGCGGTGTGTATGCATGTGCATGTGTGCGTGTTTGTATATATGTATGTGCACGTCTGTGTTGGATATATATCGGCCTTTTGGATCGCGCAATAGCGAGTCTGTGGCTGGGATCGATAGATCCGCGTTCACTGCACCCTGCTATGCAAATAAACCCGATTCACACACACCCACATGCACGACCCGTATTTTATCGTACATTGGAATCGTTTACGTGCTGCATGCTACGACCGTATAGTGTGGAAAAAATGCACGGAAATGAAAGGGTGTGTATATGTTTCCATGCCCTTAACCAAAACTCTGCAAATCATAAATCTGGAAACTAATTCCACAATTTGCATCAGACTCAATTAAACAAATAATATATCTAAGTGAATCTTTTGTAACTAAATCAATTTTAAAAAGAATCCTAAAATCCACATTTATAAGTATATATTACTCCTTATTTAATTTTCTTTTAATTGATTCAAAGTTTGTAAATTATTGCCGGACCAAACTTGATATTTCCGTATAAAACAAGTTAATCGAAATACACAAACAAATCCAATAAAAACAACCCTTCATCGGTCCAACTGAATGTAATATAATTTAGTTTTTTTTAAGAGTAGGAAAACATAAATTATTTTTCTTAAAATCTTAATGATTTTCATTTCTTTACTTGAATATGTACTACTTTACTGCCTTACATTGTATTGTCTGTATTTTATTATATTTGTTGAACTTTTTTCTAGTATATTTATTATATGTAACATAAGATTACAGGTATGTTTATTTTAATGCATTAATCCATACTTGATGCTTCACTGGGTACGAAAGTTTAGCAATTTGTTATTATTTTGATGGTTTTCCTACTTGAGATGGATAAAATATTTAGGTTAAGGATATAAGAAAAAAAATAGAAATATATTTGGATTAAAATTAATTAATTTGACTGATTATTTTTATGTATTTAGGGTGCAATTTATAGTGCGAACAATTAATAAAATTGATTAATCTTTAAAAAACACTTAAATAACGTTATGTGAATCAGAAATAAAACATCATGTATGGACTATGAACAAATAAATCTATTTCATGTTTTTAATCAATGTCTATCACCCAGTAAGTGGAATATTTGTTGACGATGTGAGCAGAGTAACATAGATAAGTGCGTCTGGGCCGATTTAGACAAAGGATTGGATTGTGTAACGCGGCCGTCTGCAAGGAGCATATAAATTATAATATGAATGTACATTATTTTTTGTTGTTGTTGTTGTTATCCGCTCGGACAGATATGCTTGTTGTCATATTTGTATGACACACATATATGGATTGGAAACTGTTTGTTGAGCGCGCGTCCGTTTGTTGATTTATCGAGGTTACGGTCGTTACATTTTGGCGATGTTACGTCAAAGCAAGTTCTTTTATACATTCGGTGACGTGACACGGTTCGATCACGTGCCCCCGGGACACGATCTTTACTCTTTTTTCTTTCTTCCTTTCATTCTGTTACCTCTCTGTCACTCGAGCTCATGTTCCAGCCAATTATCGTCTGGCATTTGAGGCCGATAGCATTCCTTTTTTATTTTTTAAATAAATATTATATATCCGTATCATTTATATACATTCGTTGGAGGATTTCCTTATCTCCGTTTCATAGAGCTATCCGTTCTTCACTTGGCATAACTGTAAACGAGATGTAAATAGTAGCAACAATTGTGGTAAAGGGGAGGAAGAAGATAGTCATGACAAAATCGAGAACCGTTTCTTTTTTTTTGCTGTTATTCTGCATGGATGGGTTGGGTGTGTGTAGTGTCTGCGTTGGAGAGAGCTTTTGTTATTTTTTTTCTTGTTTATTTACGTGATGGTCTGGTCGATCAATAGAGGCGCAATCCTATGGTACGTCACGTCGCATGTTTGTTTATTGATCGGGCTGTGGATTGTCTAAGAAAATACTATTACTATTGGGCGTGCGTCATCATTTATAATGTTCATGAACTTCTCTCTTCTTGGGTCTCGGGAAGGAAGGAGTGGTGAGGAGCTATGATAGCGGGGAGCAGAACGATCGAAAGTGCTCTCTCGACGGTCTGGCTGGTAGCATCGATCCGGCCCCACGTTCAAGAAGTCTCTCCAACTGAGAGAGAGGAGAGGATGGTTGGTGGTGGCGGCGGATCCTAGCTACAGCTGCAGCTGCAATGGTCTGCGCAGAAAAGCGCGTCGATACAGCCGAGCCACGGAAATGCTATGGCACATTGAACGAAAATCAAAACAAAATATTTACACAAAAAAAAACATCAGTATTTTTCTCGCATATTTTGATCATCACACTAGTCATTTATTGTTTTATATTGACCCTTCACATCCCTTATTTATTAATTGTATACTTTCATTAAACCAATAAAGTTGTATATACAATAAATAAATAAAATTTACAAATCAGGATACTTACATCATAAGATCAAAATGAGTCTATGAAATGTATGTTCTAAGTACTAAGAAATTCTCGAAGTAAATGTAAAATCAATACAAACAAATAATAGAACAAGTAATAAGGTGTTATTTAGCAGATTTAGGACCCAAAATTAATATAAACAATAATAAATTCAAAAAAATAGTATTCTTTTCTTAATAAACTTGTTACTTCTTGCATTGTAATGTTCATTGTAAATGTGAATTGTCTCATTTTTCTGTTAATACCGACTCATTTTCGGTGCACCTGTGCTAATTTCGACACAATTTATTATTTCTAAAAAAAATGATATTTTTTTTTTTGTTTTCCTTGGACATCACCTTGCTATGCCACAATTACTTGACAAATGGCTCAATTTTGCAATTACAAATGTCATTAATTATAAAATCATTAATTTACTTCTCGCTTTCGTTTTCAATAAATTTGTAAACATTAATTTAACATAATATATAATAATACATAAGAGAATTAAAATTAAAATATGTTAGTAGTTTATATTGAATTATTACATAGTTTTTTGAACTGAATACTTAGTTAAAAAAATAAACAAAATGTATTTGTGTAATAAAATAGGAAGGGCAGTTGAAAGCAGTCTTTTCGCCCTATATAATGTTATAAGATTAGAAATAGTAATTGTGTGCCAGTAAAGATTATTTTATTGAAATAAAATAAGAAGCGTGAAGGATATTTCACACCTCATGCTTCTTGGTTTCTTTCCATCGATACTTGTACATTTTTTTCATTTTTAACTCACAATAAAAATGGAATTCCTCGCTAAATAAATGCGTTATTTGAAAACAGCAAATACATTTTTAAAATCTATGAAAGCTACTTATCCACTTATTTCAATTATAAAAATGATTGTAACTTATTTTTCTACTAAATATAATTGATTAAATAATAACAATAATTTCATAAAAAGACTTTAAACTTTGCTTGTACATTCTGGTTTCTAAAATTAAATGAGTTAAGAGCCTTTCAAAAAGTTTATAACATAATATCGTTGTTTTAATATATATTTTAAATTTTTTATAATCTATGTTCAAATTCATTTTTGAGGTTTTAAATATGCACGTAATTATAGTAATATAACTTAATCTAGAAAAAAATAACATACTTTATATCATATTTTTACTTGGATTGAATTGTTTTTAATATTTAAAAAATGTAAGTATTATAGTATTGAATGTTTCGTTGTTTTGACTGAGTATATCCATTTAGCCGGGGTTAAATAGTCTCTGGTATATAATAGCGTCGCGTCTGGTTCTAACTCGCCGTTGCGCGTATGCGAGTGATGGCGAGTAAAGCGAGTGGAGGCGAGCGCAGTGAGGAGGATGGGAATATGACAGATCAGTGAACGGGCGAGTCGAGGAGTCGCATATAATGGCCGTGGCCGAATCTGTTGCAGCGCAGCGCGCGCGCAATCTGTGACGTAGCTGACGTTGCCATTGGTCTGCGTTACATTGTGACGTCACCGGGGCGATAATGATTATCGCGGCACGTCCTCGCGCCCCCCTCGTGGCCCGCCGCCCTCGAGCGGGCCGCCCCAACCTCTACAGGCCGGGCCGTGGAGCGGGTTTCGGAGGAACGGCGCAGCCGGCGCGCGTACAACTCGCGTTAGTCTAGTCTAGGCCAGTCCAGTCTAGGTAAGCAGCAGCGACTGCCAGAGTGCTGCTCTTCGTGAATACCCTTGTCTCGTTGCCAGTCGAGTTTTACGCTAGGCAGCAGCGCGGTCGTTCGGATATCTGTATATCCAGAGAGAGAAAGAGAGGTGTTGTGTTTACCGCTACCCAGTATGGCGAGAGTTTCCTTCAGCGTGCGAGTCTAGATTTAAATATTCGACAATCTTACTTAGTGATTCCTGTTTTCTATATACATATATACATCAACTTGTTATAAATATACGTAAATTTTTCCGCTGTGGTTTATTTCCCTGGGTTGTACTAAATAGATGGTGAAAATGTCGGTTATGCAAATGCAGCAGGCGAAGCGTCAGCATTGCTACTTATGTGACCTCCCCCGCATGCCATGGGCAATGGTCCACGATTTCTCAGAGGCGGTGTGCCGGGGCTGTGTCAATTACGAAGGTGCCGATCGCATAGAAGTGGTACTGGATACAGCACGCCAGATGAAGAGAGCGCACAGCTTCCAGGAGCAAAGGTCTGGACATAGCTCGAAGAGCCATCGTAGCTCAGGCAGCGGACACGAGCATCAGAACGGAGATGTTGTCGCTACTTCAAGCAGGCAGCAACCCACGGGAGCCCATCATTCGACGGGTTACAGTTTACACCATGCTCGATCCGCAGGGATGATGCCTGACTTTCAACCTAGCCAACCTCCTCCACCCCCAAGAGGAGCTACGACGATGTCCAGACCTACATTGCAGGAGGCGAGTGCAGAGCACGATCTTGTTGGCCGCCCTCCGGTACGGATACCGACAGCAGCTCATCTGACAGCCGCCCACCACACTTTGCAACCCCATCACCATCCGGTGAGCAACGGCCGACCCACATCAATGCCGCAGCAAGCGCTAAAGCGTGGACTGACGACGACGGAGGACGACGACCATGGCCATGGTCACCATCACGCGAACGGTGAAGTTAACGGATCTAAGAGAATGCTGTCCGTCGAGGAGCACAGTGCCTCAGTTAGACCTCCGTTAACTCGCGGAGAATCGCTGCCCGCGGTGTCTCTAGCACAATCCTTCACAGTAACCGCCGAGAGGACTTTCAAGCAGGAGAAGCACACAATAAGAACATCCTCGTTTGATTCCACAGCAGCCTTTAAACCTAATGGTGAGAATACTTATTAACAATATGCATTATTTTAGAATTCATCCTATGTTGTTGTTGAAGATGATGATGATACCAATAATAATAACAATCATATACGTGTGTAGATGGAATTGCATCCGGTTCAACGGTCTTTCTCCCGTACCGCGTGTGCATGTATGTGTGGGTATGCTGCATGCGTGTTCTACATGCTTGACGTAATGTTTATTTTTGTACAAACTGCGATGTTGAAATCGTGAGTTTTAATGTCACATAAACTCAGAAGGCCGCAACATCAGCGGACATATGAATCACACGAAAATTTAATCATTCATCCCCTCAGATGTTTGAATTCGTTAGCGTCTTCTTTTATATGCTGTTATTGCTGAATTTATGCAAGAAAAAAAAAACAAATAATAGCTTTCACTCGTTTCCGTGACGTAGAATCAGCAACAATGATGGCCGCAAAGAGATGGTCAAGCGGTTCGCGAGTTACCACAAAGTTAGAACCGGTTTTTTGTAATGACCGGTTCTCTGTTATTTCTTTTTTTTTTGTTATTTCACTTCTCTCCGTCTA
This sequence comes from Nicrophorus vespilloides, assembly GCF_001412225.1. Taxonomy (NCBI): domain Eukaryota; kingdom Metazoa; phylum Arthropoda; class Insecta; order Coleoptera; family Silphidae; genus Nicrophorus; species Nicrophorus vespilloides. Next base: position 452,474 of record NW_017100079.1, on the reverse strand, counting down.
CTTATTCTCTTTATTGTTCTTTACGTCTGCTACGTCACGCGACGAGAGCCGGCTTTCACAACTCTTGAGCACCCATCCGTGTTCTTGGAACTTTTGTAAAACATCTACCTGACTGGTGCCCCCCTTTCTGAAGTACCGTTGCGACCGTACCCATTTTTATTACATCAGGTGCCTTGCCTAACGTAAAGTTCGCAGATTCTATTGTATCATCTATTATGTGTTTGGTGGGTCATCAGCAGATTATTTTTAACATATTGGTTCCCAACGCACATGAGAACTGCACGCAGCGTGCATTTCTGTGCGACTTTGAGAACAAAAGGCGTACATGTATGTATGGATGTGTGCATGTTCTGCTGCTCCGCCGTCAAACCAGTCTGGATTTGTGGCCTTGATCCTTCGAAAGCTTTCTCACGGTCTGAGATCAGTGCCCTGCCGTACACAACAAACGCAAGGGTTTATAATGCATCTGTGCGGAGTATGTGTGGGACTGAAACATCGCTTGCATTGTTCAAATGGGAATACTCCATTGCTTTCATACTATAGCAGTATATTAAATTCATAGCAGTATTTAAATTGCAATGACTTCTTTTTTGTTTACCTATAAATTGTTATCTTTCTTCTTCTTCTTTCGCTCTTTTTGATAAGTACATACTATAAAGGCAAGTTCTTTAGATAGATGTATTTTATCTATGAGTATGTTTATTCATGATTCCAATTGGACTTGAAATATCTAGTAATTTCAAAGCACAGCAACATTCATTTTCTTTAGTTTTGGTTTTCCATTATTTTGATTAATTCAATTCTCATTTTTTTTATTACTTTCGATATTTTTTATTTTTACATAAATATAACATCTGTTTTTTGCGGAAGGGCTCACCCCTCAGGTTTCCTTCTTTCCAGTCTAGACAGATGCGAATGTGTGTTTGTAATGCCTTGTTCTTTTTCGAAGCAGCTGTCTACTAAGGAAATATATAATATGTCTCGACAACTGCAACGGTATTTTTAAACACCTGTAAAGTAGGTGTATTTTTTTTCGAACACAATAGATTACGTTTATATAGGTAAATATTTTTTGGTAGATGGATTATAAACCCTATAACTTAACGTTAGTTTATTTTTGCTGTAAGTATAATTTTTACATTGGGCAAACATGTGCTGGTGTTGAAACTAGTCCTATGTCATCAATAGATTGTCATTAGTTCAAATTTCAGTATTACAAATCTTTAGTCTTTAGACTAATTTACTAATCTACATTGTTTGCTCATTAATCTTAATTAATTAAGATGTATTTAAAGTGTTTCTGGGTTTACGCGGGAATTTGCGGATAAAGTAACTTGTTGCTTTTTGGGGTAGGTCATGAGCCTGACGGAAACTTCTTGGTATGCGCAGCGTTGTTTCGTATAACGAAAAAGGGTTTTCGTGTCGGTGGCGTTGGTTGTTTCTCTTCATATTTGGTAGTTTGTTGGTGCGTGCGAGTAATTCATTAATGAATCGTGTGTGAGTGCGTAATTACAAAAACTGCGGCGTTGTCTGGTGGAGGCGAGGGTGCGGCAACACCGCGTGACGACGTCGCGAGGCCCCGTTAAAAATACGTAACGCATGAAGAGAAGGAAGAAAAAAGGCCGTCGCGGTCGCATTCCTCGTCGCGTCCGCACCGATCCGTTCCGCCGCCAGACGGCGCTCGCGGTTCCGAGGACGTCTCCGCCTCTTCCTCCTGCTGCCGTTCGCTACTAAAATTATCGTCCTGGTCGTTTATTCCTGCTGCCGCCCGCCGCCTCCTCTTGCCGACGCGCTACGTCACTCGATTGCATATCGAGGTCACGTGAACGCGGTCGCTGCGACGACGCGAGAGCTTGTTTGTAAATGTAACACACGTGATCTGCTGATGCGCTGATGACCGCCCCCTCGTTCCCCCCACACTCCTTACAGCACCGGTCATTTATTATTTGTTCCACATTTGCAATTTGTCACTTCATTTGCCTTTTAAATACATGCAAATGATTTCACTTTTGAATTGGAAATGCAGAACCGACCGCATTATTCAATTGGAGATTTATTTTGTGCCTCCTCCTATCGTCTTTGCGTCATAACAATTTTGATCATAGTATATATCCTTTGTCCTCTACCAACATTCGTGGGTAGCACGAGGCCTCTATTTTGTATCTATTATTCTATAAATTAAAGTGCAATGTTTCATTGTTGCATGTCTCCAGATCCTTTAACAATATTACTGCGCAATTTCGAACGGATGTTAAGCTCTAGTTAAGCTAAATTTTCATCAAATCTCACAAATAACATTTGTGTTTTTTTGCGCCATTACAATAGATCTGCTTATTTCTTATAAGTCATCACAATCTTCAACAACAGCATCAAGAACAAAACATAGCATTTTCTAAGCACTCATTTTTTATGCAAATTTGTAGGGTATGCAGCGCCTGTGTCTGTAGCTAACGCGAATGGGACGAATTCAAGTTCTCCCTTGAGCAATAGAACGGGATCTCCGCCTGAAAGTAATCCCGCAAGTGGTACTACCGTAGGACAGCAAACTACGTCCGGTTCAATCCAGAGTCCGATGGCGGGTCTTATATCCGTCACCGACACCCTTCCACCAGGAAGTCCGCGCTCTGCGGGCGGGAGTCCTCCGAGTACCGTCGCGCCCCGTTCTGCCTCCCGGGGCTCGCAGCACTCCCCGAACTCCTCAGGTAATTGTCCGCTGCAATTTTGTTAGAAAATCGATTATTTATTAATCGGATTTCTGTTCATAGCTGGAAGTTCTAGCAGTCGTCGTTCTTCCGGTTCTAGACATGTTTCTTCTACCACAGTTACGTCCACGGAGGCCGGCGCCGGTGCTCTTGGCACCACACCTGAGGTCATACCCACTGCTGGTACCGAGGGAGCAACGGCCACTGCGCCCACAGCGACGACCCTAAGATGTACCATATGCCAGGAGAGATTAGAGGACACGCATTTCGTTCAATGCCCCTCAGTGCCGCATCACAAATTTTGTTTCCCTTGCAGCCGTGAAAGTATTAAACGTCAGGGGGCTGGCCAAGAGGTACGTAATATCATCGCTTATAATCATTACAAAACTCAATAACAACATCTGTTACCTTCTAGGTGTATTGTCCAAGCGGCGACAAGTGTCCGTTATCGAATTCGAATGTACCATGGGCGTTTATGCAGAACGAAATAGCGACGATCCTTGGTGAAGACTTCAAGGTTAAGAAGGAACGCGAGACCTAAAAAACGCCGAAATGAATTGGAAAATGATGTTATAACCTTTGGCTCAATTTACTCTCGAATGTTGTCGAGTAAATTCTGTCTCGTTACAGAGAAGTAATTGGCAAAGTTGGCGAAAGTTAGTGATGATGATGGTTGGTTTAGTGATGGTCGATCGGGCTGAATAAAATATATCTATTTAAGAAAATAACGAAATGGAAGTAATAAAAAAAAAGATGGAAAATCTATAAAACGTGAACGAGGCTGTGTCGATTATTAGTTATTACATATATATTATATTCAGAACAAGGAAAATGAGAAAATAATTTCTTGGCTAAATGTCGCCGAAGTAATTGTACATAATGCAGTCAAAAACACAATGATTTTGTTTCAAATTGTTGTTTTGTGTCGTATTTTGTGAAATGGAAATGGAACGATGAGAGGTTGGTGCAATTGTATCATTGGGCACCCCTTTCAGTCGGTTTTAATTTGTTTTATTTTATTTAAATGCATTTATGGACTATTCGTTTAACCCATGTATATATTGTAAATAGATTATACAATAATGTTATAAATAATATAAGAACGTCGATTCTGAAATATTAAAGTGTACAAAGTATGTAATAGTTAAACACATAGGGTTTTCTTTATGATTTTTTGTTTGTTTTTTGTTTTAGAGGTAAATTGAATGTACGTACAACTATCATAAGTTAGGAGAACTATTCTCCACAGTTGTCTGTATAATGATTTATTTCTGAAATTTTATTTGAAAATTTTATAATATATAAAACTCCTTTTTGAAGCTGTAAATATTGTATATTCATCAGCTGAGATTTTTCTTTAAGTGCGACTTTATAAATCGAAATGCGATTTCAATTACTTTTTTTGATTATATATATTATTTTGTTTAGTTCATAAGTTTTATAATTACTTTATTTCAGCTTTTCAAAGTTATGAATTTCGTAGATTCATTTTTTTGTTTCATTTTTTTTTTGCTTCTTTAAATTTAATTTATGGATTGTAAACTTTGAAAGTAAAACTAGTCAAATCTTAATGGGGCGCCTTCAAGAGCGCCGCATCATAGGAACTCCAAAACTCGCTGGTAAATTATAAGAACGTTTTAAAAGTAATAATTAAAAGAAAATGTATCTTTTTTGACTAAAAGAAGGTGAATAACTTGTATATTTATCACACATTTTAAAATGTCCTCCCGCCCCACAATTTGTCCAAGGCCTTGCTATATGTTTTGACTCGTGTTACAATTGTTCACTTTTCTGAAGCATACATTGTACAAGGCCTTGTGTGTATATAAAATGATAATTAATAAAGAGAAAGTTGTGTATCTTAAGCCATTTTTCTCGAAGATAAACTGACCAACTTGTCAATATATAATATGTTGGATTTTTTTTTGTACAATTGTCATTTGTAAAAAAAATGTGAAAATCCGAATATATATGTATATGCTTCGGAAATTGTTATTTGGACGTTGAAATAGGGCTTGAATTTGAAATTTCTAAAGCGAACGGAAAAGATTCGAATTCGGCATAAATAACAAAGACAAACTTTGTCAGGAAATAAATAAAGCGCACACTAATAAATGTATTTTCGACAAATATTAGTCTGTTTTGTTTTTATCATTATATTTACTATATTGTAAAATAACAAAATATATTATAAATCAACTGACGTATTACTTTCCCTCCTCCAAAGCTTGTACAATCTTCTGCTGTTAGTTGATGTCAAATAAAAATATATGTGATTGAATTAGTTTCTTTATTTCCTGAAAATTTGACCTAAAAATCGAGACCATTAATTGATTTCCCCTATTTTCTTTTTGTTTCAGAAATTCACCGTGCTGCAAAGCGGCAAAAATTGCAGCTGAAAGGTATTGCACGAACGCTGAAGAAGGTCACACCAAACATCTTGATGATGACTACAAACAAGTTGAGAAGCTGCAGCGTCTTACTGATTATACTGAACAGCCAAAACTTAAAACTGACCAAAGTAGCAGTGAAGTATATTTAAAAACTATATCAGAAAGATCAGAGTCCGAGTCTACAAAGTTAGAAAATGTTCCCAACACTCAGAGCATTCCTGAAAGTGAGGTGATAGCTATCACAAAAGCGGTTAAAAAAATGGTAACAGCTCTGCCGAATCAAATAGATCCTCTTCATCGTTCAGTTCCTTGTCCAGAACCAATCCAAGTAACAAAACAGATTGAATGTTGCAAGCATATTCGTGAAATACCAGAACCGATAGCAGCCGCGCCTAAACCTGTCGTTTTATCATGCCAAAACGGTTCAGTAATAAACATTTCACCGTTTCCATTAAAAGTGGAACCGAAAACTGAATGTTGCAAGAATCAAAAGAAATGCTCCCCGAAATCTAGTAGTAACAGGAAGAGAGTTACTAAACCAAAAAGTCCCAGAGAAAGCAAAAAATCATTTAATCCTCCCTCTCCAGTAATTGTAGTTCCGATAATGAATTTAGATTTACCAGAATCTTCAGAATTGAAGAAGAATAAAAGAAATCGCATGCTGGAGCGATTAACTGTACAAAATATGCCGATAGTTGATATACAGAGGGAATTGGTCATTCAGAAGGTATTGCATATAAACATAATTCCTGAAGTTCCGCCGAAAGATTACACAATGGCGTCAAATAACATTTGCTATATTGAGTGTTCATCTGGAAAAGAAGTTAAAGAAGATTTAGATAGGAGTTTGCTCAGGGATGAAATTTCACGTAATATTAGTTTTATTGATGAAGCAAGAAAATCATCAAAATCTGTTCCGGTTAAAATGCCAAGCAAGGGTGAGGACGTTGTTAAGCGCATTGATGGCATAGCTGAAAGTATTAAAACGGATTTAAAACTCATACATCAGACTAGATACAAACCAGAACTCAACATGGTCGAAGAACTATTTATGAATATAAATCAGTCACCCAAAGAAAGTAAGGTAGATCAAGAGTACGATAAAAGTGATACATCTGTTCTGGTCTATAAGTATTCCGATGAACCAAAGTTAAATGAAAGAGAAGATCAAACCTTAAATGAAGAAGCTAAGAAGAAGCCATTAACGGAAAATGAAAATGTCGAAGCAAAAGATAAACAAACTAGGAACCAAAAGGAACCAAATTTAAATGAAAAAGAAGAAGAAGAAACCTTAAATGAAGAAATGTCATTAACGGAAAAAGAAAATATCGAAGAAATAGATGAACTACCATATGAAGAAAATGAACAGTCATTGATCAAAGACGTTATAGTTGAAGAAAGCCAATCCAAGGAAACAAAAAGTGGTCAATCAATAGAGGTTTCATTCACAGAGCCAGAATTGAGAGAATTCCAACAGGATGATGATTTCGAAATCAGATGGAGAGATAATAATTATAAAGACGACGATGATGATGACGACGATGAACCCGATATCTGTATTTGCCAAGGAGCATACGATCCACGTACAAATAGATTTCCATCTACCATATATGCAGTCGATGAATTGGTTTGCTTCTGCGAGGAAAAAATTGAAGCGGTGAAAGAGAAGGCAAATGAAAGCAAAATGAACCTGGAGTCAATTGTTTCATGTATAACGGACGAAATTGTTGAATCGGGTAAGGTAAAAACAACAAAAAAAGAGAAAAAATCAAAAGGAAAATCCGGTTGTTCCAAAATATTTAAACATAAGAACGTAGAGGATTACGATTCCGACCAATACGTCTTGGTCCATGATGTATCAGCTCAGGTATCAATAGATTCCATATCACAAAAACCTGTAGAACAGCAAGCCGTTAAATTTCACGATCATAACTTTGAATCATATGGCAACGCAAATTTTGATAGTTTAAAAAATAAAATGGACAAGAAACCAATTGATATAATAAAAAGAAAATCGCAATACATCTTCTCGACAATGGGAAGCATGGATCCGAAACAAAGAGCCTCGATGATCAAAAGAAAATCAATCGTAAGACGTGCTGATCATGGCAGCATAACATCCAGCATATACCCAGTTCACGTGGAGCTGGATTCGCCGGACGTGACGAAAATATTGGGACCGAAGAGTTTTAAGAGCTCGGAGTCAGTAATCTTATTGGATGAACTTATGCCGAAGAACAATCCCGTTGGTGATACGACTAGTTTACAGAAATATTACAAGCCATGTAAAGACGTTAAGTGTGTAAACGAGAATCCAGGAAGAAAATTGAAAGTGCAGAGGAATATTGCTACCGAAACTTTAGCAACGAACACTGACAGGAAAGATGAGAGTATTTCTGAAGGTGAAGTAAAACTCGGCGGGAATCTTAGCAATGGTGAATGTCCATCACCGAAAAAAAATACCAGCAAAGCAAGTACCAAAGGTAGTTCGAGGAAGACTGAAAGGAGTGAGAGCAGTCGTGGAAGGCAAGTGGTGCACAATAAAAATTGGGTTTCTTTCTACTATTCAAAATCATCCCCTTCTGGAGTACCGCACATTAATTCACGTTCTTCCAAATGAATATTGATAAATTGAAAAGAAAGTGTCATATTTAATAAAAACAAATAAAATATGATAGTTTATTTATAACATAAATTATTTCAGAAATTCGTATACTTATATTTATGTTATTGACAAATACATGTATAAGTAAGAAAGCTATAACATTTCTGTAATTATTATTTTTGTTTGTGTACGTAGAAATTATTTAATAATAAAAAATATATATATTCGTAATTATTATTACTTAATTTCATTCATTTTATTTAAAAACAATGTACAAATAATTAATAGCAATACTAAGAAAACAATAATGCTGCATATGAAAATGTGATCATACTTACACACAGTTCAAATATATAAGTTGTAACAAACAAAGAATTGAAGTGAATAGTTGGAGTTGTGAAAGTATGAACATTAATAACCAAATAAAGTTGAGGGCATTAACAAATTTCATTCTCTAACCCGTCAATAATTTAAAAATAAGATAACACATTAATTAATTTATACTAAAATATTACATTTCTGATTAAGATAAACTAATTAACATTGCTTTGAATTTCGGCTAAATATTAATGAAACTTTTATTAAAGCAGGGAAACAGCATTTGAAATTATTATGTAATTTTTGATAATATGGTTGCCTACTAATACATTAAAAAAATGAATTTGTTTCAAGAAACAACAATATTTTTGTCTTAATTTGTTATTTCGAAATTGGATAAAATTATAGTGTTTTTTTTTTAAATAAAAGAGATTTATATTGATTAATATTGATATAAATCTCGTTTGCCCTTATTTGTACCCCCTTTAGGGTTTATTGGCCACCACAAATTTTCGTTGGTTTTTGAGGATCGAATCAACTTTTTCGTATCGGATTTTCGTGATACAGGCGACTATAACAAAAAAATATAGGTTTGTTCTTAAGGTAGTTTGTATTAAGGATATAATTATAGCTATTTAATAATTAAATATTATGAACATAATAAATTGTGTATAATAATATATGGTGAAAACTTTGATAACTGTAGTTTACTATTAACGAAATGGCGTCGGTTGGCACGTGGTGCCATCTAGTACAAAAAGAGTCTTGAAATCGAACACAGCTTTGACACGATCGTGTGTACTATCTTGGCAGGTTCAGTGTTCGTGTAGTGGTAGTTGTTTGTTGATTAAAATATGGCTGCAGTGTACAAACGAAATCTGCTGATAGAACGCCAAAATAAAGGTCATAATATGGACAAAAGTTTGCGGAGCGCGTAGGAGCGTGGGCGGAAACAGTGGCCGTTTTGTCTTCGGATTTATTTCCATCTTATAATTTTGTTTGTAGCCTTATTTTCGTTTTCCGATCCAACCAACTAACTACTCTATACTATGTCCCGTCGTGTCCAATGGTCTTAGTGCTGGGGCTTTTAATCGCATTCGTGCAGTTTATTGACAGTGTTTTGTTTGCCTAATTTCCATTGACCACCTGGTTTTTGTTGCCCTTGGATGTGGCTCAATTTCCAATGAGAATGCTATGGATGCACCAAACACTACATCGTATTCTGTAAGTAAGTTTTATTCGAGAATTATAATATTCGTCGTTCCACTATGATCCAACTATCTTTTCCATTCCCAAAGTTCAGCACCTTTCTGCACAGTTTACCGATGCATTTCGATAATTGGGGAATACCCAAATTCCATTTACCCATATTTTCTGTTACTGATATCAATTTCCAATAACAAACTCTTATCATATAATTGCATGCACACTAAAAGTTTCTGCTTTTAGTTTTCCAATCAAATTATTGCACGTGCATTTTTCTTGCTTACATGTAAAAATAAACAACAATTATTAATGTAACTGTAAATTTAAAAAAAAATGCTCAATAAAAGCGCAGTTGCATTTAATTAAAATTATTAATACTTACCATAACTTATGTTTCTGATCATTTATTATTACATTTGTATTCATATATTTTATTGATTTTGCTTCAAAAGAAACGCTGTGCCTGACGTTTACAATGTATATATTTATTTCCCTTAATTCTTATTCCATTTCTATTAAAATGTCTAAATCAGTAGAATTTTTAATTTATTGTATCAAAGAAAAAAATATAAACAAAAATAATTAAATACATTTCTTATAAATATTTAAAAAAAAATATTTTTGTCTTTTGTGAAATCTCTAAACGATCATATTATTCCGTTATTTGTTTCATACTTATTTCAAAATTATAGCGTATTGTTGTATTTATAATTATCAGATATTTAATTATTTAAATTTTTAGGAAATCCTCTGGAAGCATTTATGAATGAAATTACTAATTTAGCCAACTTTTCAACTGTATACATACTTATAAAGTACTTATAAAATATATTTCTTACAAATAATATAAAAATATTAGTCAATGATTTTTAGTATTCTTAAATATGTTGATGTCATAGATATTCAAGATCGAGTTTAATGATTCAGACAATTCTTGAATCAAATGAATCAAAATCAGTGGATCATAATCAGCTAAAAACACTTTTATGAAATGTTGCAAGATAATAAGTCATTTGTAGAATTGTTGTTCGTCGTTCTGTAAAATTGACTCTATGAATGGACTTTACACCGCAGTAAATACCACTATCAGCATTATCAATAAATTAAGAGAGAAAGAAAGGAAAATTATTGTTTGCATTCCTATCTATTGATCACTGCATTGTAACTACTTAGACTTTTAATTACAATGCTAAGGGTAACTTAAAGATGAAAATGAAAGGATTTTTGGAAATAAACTCGAATTATTATGTTTCTTTCTTATTAATTAATGTAGTTCACTCAGCAAACTATTGTTTGTATGAATACAAACAGTTTGTTTCTAGATTATTGATACGGTAAACAAAATGAGTTGCTGTATAAAAGGTATATAGTTTGTTTTTGAGCGGTATCTATAAAATGATTACTCGGACTTAGGACGTACGATTGTTCTAGAAACAACAGTGCTGTGTAATCTACAAAGTTTTCACTAATAATTAGATTATACGTTGCTATTGTACATATTGTTATTAGGTAATGAACAACAATAGAGAAGTACATAAATTATGTTTCAATTTAAGTTTGCAATTGATAAGATAATTTCATATATAACGATTCAGCATTATTTATAGAACGAATTGGAATTTCCGATGTTTCCCAAAAGCATTTTGTTCTCATGCATCTGGAACTTATTACATGCAATTAAAATGTAATTTCAAATAGATATTTTTGCCAAGTAAACCACGCTGCTTCATCTAATGATACATAATCATCTACGTATCCTCAGATAATTAGCTTATTTTAATCAATGACAAAATATAAGTACACTCGCATATATTTTTTTTTTACTAAACTGTAGTCTTTTTATCAATTTGAAAGAAATGTTTGTGTTTGGTGCAAACATTGCGGTCAATAGACTACTATTTACTACTGTTTGTATTATATTACTATTATATTGGGTGAAGTAAAATGTTCTGAGCGTTTTGTCCCATACATCAAGAGCAGTCTTATACAATGCTTCCAAACGGGTTTCTTTCTAATCTTCAGTTCCTGGGCAATGGAATAAATGTTCGCATGTCGATCCGACTCGACGATTTCTATAATTTTATGAACATTTTTGACGATTGGCCTACCAGAACATGTCTCATTTTCGACGTCAATATTACCAGAACGGAAGCGTTGAAACCAAGCATTCGATACTATATTGGGTCCACAAACAACACATTTTTTTTGCCGCCTGTTCCGCTTTTCCTCTTGGTCGTAGTAGTACTGAAGAATGTATCGAATTTTCTCTTCGTTATGTCACCTTTAAGTATAGCATGACGAGATGCAACGTATACATCGTGAAACTCACTAAAGCCAACTAACGAAAAAGGCTCAGGAATTTTTACTTCACCTAATATTATTATATTACTTACTGTTAATATTATTTATAAAATATTTGTATCTTGTTATACAATATTTTATTTATTTTTTAAACATAAACTTGTCTGTATTACTTATTATATTAGCTATTAAAATCAAACTTATTTGCAGGTAATATAACTATTATTAAAGTATTTGTACATAAGTATTGGAGTTACAAGTTCGAAAAGAAAATAAGTTAAGAAAAAAGAAGAATTCACCAAAAAAGTAATTCATTATAACTTCGATACAAGCTATAAACCAATCTATAAATCAGAATCCCATAACAGTAATGGGGAAATTAAACTGTTTGCAAAGGAAACAATAAAGATTCAATTGCAAAGTAATAACAGCGCGATGTTGCAATGATTCTATATTTAGAGAGAAGTTAATTGTTACCACGTATATGAATTAATAAAAAAAATCATTTGGATCCCGTTGGAGCGCTAAATCATGTGTTCTGAGTTACATAAACATAGCTAGTAGAGAATAAAAGAAAGTTTGAAAAAAATGTGTCTGCGGAGTCTGATAATTGAAGCAATTTTATGACTCAATTTATTATGATTAAATGCAAATACTCGGAGGTAAATGTGACCATTACTTTTACGCGCATAAAACTGTATGCTCTTGCTCTCCTCTAAGCAGACCGTAATGGTTTAACATAAAATATCTATTAATAAATCATAATGTTCATTTCTAAATATCACCCTAAAAGTGGTGATACATGGAAATGGTGTGGCGCAAAGAGAAGTTGAATTATTGTTCGAATTGATTTATTCTATATAATATGTTCATTGTTGTGGACATTCACCAAGTGAAATTTCATCACGGTGTAATATTATATTTCCATAAATAAAAAAAGAAATATTTGTTCTGTGTGTAATATTTAAAATTAGATTTATCTAAGATGATGGTTTTTTTTTTTAATCAAAATTACATCGCGATAAGAGCAATTATCTTTAATTGCTGTGGACGATTTGCATATGTGCTAAGAATATATGGTTTTCTGCAGTGCGAGTAATATCCTTAAACAAATTACCGAGGTTTATCTGGTTGAGACCTTGCATGCCTTAGTATAATTCTACGAGTACGAGATGGTTCAATATTTTAAATCACGCAGTCTCGGGTAAATTCTGCAGTTTCGCTCGGTTTAAGATTAAGAAATTTCTTGAATGTATTATTTCATTATTGGATATCGTATTTCGGATAAAATAAAACTTATTTTTTTTTGTAAATAATAGGGAAAGTTGTGTTTGTGTAATTTCTTCATAAATTTGAATAAATATGAAAATATTGACATTTCTATTAGAAATAAATTTTGTTTCGATTTGTATTTTTTTTTTGTGCTACTTTTAAATATTTACTTGTTACTGTTTATAAAACTATAAACGTGTTCGGTGCGTGGGATTCTCAGATAAGTGAAGATAAATATGTTTGGAATGCTTAAATTATCTTATCTATCTGATGTAAGCTTAATGAAAATGTTTCGGATGCCTTTTTTATTGTCGTAGTTTTTTAGATATCGTTCTATAAATAAATGATGATGTGATTATTTTTTGCATTGTTGCAGGTGAGAGCAAGGAGTAGTCCACATGGAGGGACTGCAGCTGTAATTGACAATTAGATAGAGCCAGGTACGAAGAAGAGCTCGACGGATGCCTCCGTTGGTTGAGCATCATTATCATTCTTTTGAGTCCATGGAATCAAATCGAAATGGAGACATGGTCAGCTCGGTGCACAGTGAGCGTACACAGGGAATCCGGAACCCCGTCACTCCTTCCCTCTACAACGCCTTGTACGACTATGAGGCCCAGGGCGAGGATGAGCTGTCCCTTAAGAAGGGACAAATTGTTGAAGTGTTATCGGTGGACGCTAAGATTTCGGGCGACGAGGGTTGGTGGACGGGAAAGATCGGTGATAAGGTAGGGATATTTCCGTCGAACTTTGTGGCGGAGGATGACCCAATGGACCGTGTGAACTCGATAATAAGTGATATACATCCCATCGAAATTAATTTTAACGAACTCGAGCTGGAGGAAGTGATCGGCGTCGGCGGTTTCGGGAAAGTGTACAGAGGCTTGTGGAACAACCGGGAAGTGGCGGTCAAAGCGGCAAGGCAGGATCCGGATGCGGATATCTCATTGACCCTTAAGAATGTCGTCAACGAAGCGAAGCTCTTTGAACTCCTGGACCACGAAAACATCGTATCCCTCGTGGGCGTCTGTCTTCAAGAGCCCAATATGTGTCTTGTGCTTGAGTATTGTCGCGGTGGTTCTTTAAACAGGGTGCTTGCCGGGAGGAAGATCCGGCCTGACGTACTCGTCGATTGGGCCATACAAATCGCACGAGGCATGGATTATTTACACTGCGGGGCACCTATCTCTCTTATTCATAGAGACTTGAAAAGTTCAAATGGTGAGATACTCAAACAAATACGTATTTATTAATCTTATTTATAAAATTGTTAGCAAATAATAACTGTAGTTTTATTAAATGTACACATACAAACATGGTGAAAGTAAAACGATAGGTATATAATATTAATCAAATGGAATGAAAGAAATACTTGAGACATCGCTATATAAAGAAATGTTTACATTAATTTTAAAAAAGGAACTTCCTTTGAACAGACCAATTCATTAAATACTCTCCAACTTGAATAATGAAAGAAATGAGACTAATTTATTGCAAAAAGCGAGTTTATTCAAACCACTTAAATTAAACCCTCACTTCACATTACTTTGATCAAAACAAAGGTAAGTGAAGGCACTAAACATTATCAATTTCTTTGCAAACCGATTACATTGTTTTAAAAAATGCGATTTGGATTTCAGTTCTCGGTTCACACATATAATGGGGACTCATTAAATAAGTTACAAGAGATTTCGTTCCGAGTAATAAAGTTTTATGGAAGTTCCTCCTCGACCGTATCTTGGATTACCCAAGTTATAAGCATTTCTCTTATTGTCACTCGAAAATCGAACATCCCCTCGGATCCAAACCGCAAATCGATAAGAGCAGCTTTATTTTTAGCCGCGTCCAATTTATAATCGGGACACAGATAAGTTTTAGTATGTAAGCGTTCAGATGAGGGAGGGAAAGGGAAGAAAGAGGCAGCAGCGCTGAAGAATTCTTCAATTGGATTCAACAAAAGGTAGCTGCTATTTTTAGTCGGCGCTTTCCTCCGCGCACGCATACAATTAAATCTCGCAGCCTCCACTTTGCATGTGTTCTTACTATGAACAAATAAATTATTAATTAGCAACATTACAACAGCTAATAAATATTTGATGTGGATGTGTATTGCATTGATCCATTTCGACCTAGTTTTGCCAACCGTACACGTATACAAAATGTTTGCCCGAAAACGAAATTTACTGTTCCTTCTCTCACTGTATTCCTCTGCGAGCCATAAATACGAACCAATTTCATTACTTATTCTCCAATTTTATAGCAGAGACGAAAACGAGATGGCGATAGAAAAGAGCACGAAACTACGCTACGACATTCGTGTAGGAAAACCGAGTAGGCATTTACTTAATCACAATTCCAATTACACTTTTGTTTATTATTTTTTTTCGTATTCTCCTTCTCTTTTTGTCCCTCTCAGCCAATATGAATTTTAAATAATTCATGCGGGGGACGAAGCTAGTATATTTTTATTAAATGTCCCACACGGTGTGTGTGCATAGAGGAAATTGGAACGAAAATACACTTTTTTCGGGATAATTATTTAGGCTCGAGCCCCAAGCTACGATATTAAAATTAATTTGTCACCATGCTATTCACACTTTATTTGCTCCTCGCACGAGTAAATCCTCATTTCGCTTCACTCCTCTTTTTTTTTCGCAACTCCCTCTCTGTGCGTTTCCACATGATATACATCGCCAAGCTTTTGAGCCCGAAACATTCCTTTGAGGAAACTGACAAAAAAAAACAGCCATCCGTTCTATAATTATTTACGTAAAAATAGTTTTAGACGTTTTAAGGAATAATCTCAGGAATTCCAATCGTAAATCCGATTCATTTTACTTGCACCTATTTCTGGCCAGGCGTTTCAATTATTTTATTTGTGTCGCCTGTTCCCCTGACCAAATTTATAAGTTCACATAGCAAATACATAATTTATATTTAGTATACGGGCAGCTCTTGGAATTATTTATTACATCCGTATCTGTTTTGTATTCAATGATTATTGAGGCTAAATCATCGTGTCAAAAATTTCGGAAATCTATTGAACTTTCTTTTCCAAAATCACAATTATACATTGTTTAACACGTTTATTCAATATAAGTGGGGTAAATTCAATTTGATCGATAATCAATTAATATTTGAGTGGTACTTGGAATGTTCTTCATAAGCAATTACAATATAATACCTATAGCCTGTATTTTTTTTAAGTTTTAAGAGCATTGATCGTATTGTTGAGGATGAGTTTCAGTATAATAGAAGTAGATCATGTTCAAAGATATATTTTCTTTTCATTTAATATTCCTTGTACAATTTTTAAATGTGCATTAATACAGGAAAGTTATCACTCTTTAAATATAGATATAAACAAGAAACACTGCAAAATGAACATTATTTTGTTGAGTTTATTCCTTTTGGTAATGCTTCATTCTGTAGATATTGTGATGCAATTAATTGACAATTTGAATGTCTGTTTACAATTGTTAGGACCTACTACACTACCTCGTGGAACATCTGTTTCAACAATATAAATTTGTAAAACAAATCTCAATGTTATCGATAAGTTCTTTGGTCGATGCTTATCCACTTGGTATTAGTTAAAAAAAAAAATTTCGTGTTAGATAACTTTCTTAGACTTGTTTAAGCCGAATTAAGCGTACTATTTGACACGCTATGTAATAACTATAATAACGTAATTATTAAGGCGTACACATGTGGTTAAGTTAGATCGATTTGATTGCGGCTTATATAAGGTAACTAAATTTGATAAATAACAAAAGATCATTGATCTTTGATAGTTGATTGACCTGCCAATGTAGCATGCATGTCAATGTCAATATGCAGCTGCAATAATTGGTTGCGTTCATACTATATGCAGAATGTTATATCATAGTAAAGTTGCTTTAATGGGAAATAGTATCTCGTGCAGCATTATTTAACTGCTCGAAGAAAGTGGTTTAATTAGCCCGATGTCGCAAATACTGAACATAAGTATGCCGTTACAAGATACTAATCTTCTGAAAATTGCATTTAAACTTGGATGTATCCTGAATCTGCGACTGAAAGTTTAAATAGTTTTGGGCTATGATACTAACATAAGTTGTGTTTAATTACATTAAATTACATTTTATGGTAAATAAATACTATACACACAATACTTAACACACAAAGAAAAGGTGAACAGTTTTCTTTTTTTCATCTTTGGCCGTTGACCTTTCGGCATATGGTCAAAAAAATTCCGCCGGATTAAAGAACCAAAGTAAACATTTCGTTCTTATTTGTACTTGCTTTTAGCGTCTCGTTCGAATTCTGCCCAAATAATGATTTATAAATAAATATAGTGAATTGATTCGCTGCGGCATCCACAAATCGCGCGTCGTAAAACACAGTTTAAGCCTCGCACGGCACAAACATGCATCAAAATTATTGCTATTTAAGACCACGCCTGATCCCTAAACTAATTCCCATTCGTATTTTAATCACGATGTTATAGCCCGCACCGGCCTTCGGCTATTTGCTTTTCATTTATTTCAATTCAACGCAAACACGGAGAGTGATGATTTTTCGTTTCGGTTGCGTGGAAAATCTGTCTAATGTAAATAAGTAATTGTCTTGTATGATAACATTTTACCGTTTATATTATAAAGCAATTAACATGAATATTCAGCCATGCAAATCTGTGCAAAAACAAAATCCTATAATTTATTGCCAAAGTTCCAACTATATAAGTCGGTATTAAGATACATGCGAACCGAAGCCATAAAACATTTCAGCTTCAACTATCATCGGCAGGGAATTATTTCCTGCGGTCATTTATTTTTCGCAATTAAATAAAGCTATTGATTTTATTAAAATCCGATCATCGATTAACGAAGCAGTTAAAGACTCGCTGCTCACCTCTTTTGTCAGCGCTCGTGTTCACTCGCAAGGTCAATCAACTTTTCAGCTCATCCATGTTTCGTGACGTTGGATTACCTAAATTATAGATTACTATAGAATCAATGTATTCAATGCACCCTTTCTCATTTGTATCTATATTGTTACATTAGACTACTTTTTACTAACTTACAATAGAACATTTGAAAATTTTTGTGTTTTTATAAAAAAATATATCTTTATGAGAAACAAATGGATTCAATTTATGCATTCCTTTACGAACTCGTTGATAATAATGTAATGTATCTCATTTTGTAATAAATAAGTCTCAATGTATTGATTTAATGTGACATTAGTTCATATAACATAGAGACCGGAGGGAGGAAAGAGCGAGTCGATATTCTCCTGTTTGAGGGAAACGGAAACTATTTTGTGTATATTACTACATATAGATATGCCCGATATTTTTTTTGGAAAAAGTATTTTGAAACTGGTTACTTATCCACCTTTAGACTCTTATCAAGTAACCAATATATTAGGAAGTCTAAAACATGCATACAAATGATAAAATGTGCACACATCGATGATTTAAGGCCATCCCTTGCACCAAAAAAAAAACGACAGATGTTTGTTTGAATGGAATGTTGCTGATAGTCTGATCCCGGTAGGTGATGACCATTATTTTCTGATCCTTCTGCTGCATTAACATACCAACAGCTGTTATTACTATTTTGAATAATTACGTTATTTTTGAAAGAACACTATAATTTTATTATGTATCCTTCTGACGCACTGAAATAGTAAAATTCAATTGTGTAAACAGTGCAGATATTGATTGTATAATCAATTTTTTTTTGTTATGGAACTCATCCTGCTCTCCTATTTTGTGAGCACTTGAAATGTTCATTAAAATGAGTAGCGTTTGAAAACAAGTTCAATCAATTAGCACATAAATCAGATGTAAACGGAGCTGAAAATAATTGAAAAATTCAATAGAACCGATTGTGTGTTCGACGGGGGAGAGAATGAGCAAACAGAACTCTGGATTTTTATTGGAAAGGCCTCTCTCACTGACTGTCTCTTGGGTACGTTGAAATATTAAATAGGAAAACATCGAATTCAAATATATTCAAATTGTTTTATCGCATAACGCAACCCGAAAATGGATGGATCAAAAATAAACTTTACCAGCAATCGCTTTACAATACATGCATTTACATCGTAGGAAATTCGCATTGCAAATTCAATTTATTTTAAATAAGAAATTGCATTGGGTGTAATGAACGGAAATTGATTACATTATAGACATTAAGGTAACCTGTTTTCATATTTTGTAATAATACTTTTGAGGCTATTACGCAAATTGACGTTGTTCTTTGCATTTGAGTTATTTGAAGGAAGGATCTAAACTAAGTATAAGCTCTCATTGATATTCTATAAAATCTCATTATATATCGCTTATCGATCACTTACTGCACCAGAAATGAATAAGAAAAAAAAATCAACAGATATTATCAAACAAAATTGCATTACGCTTTAGGTATGTTAGTTTTTTAGTTTATTTTGGTAAAGAGAAAATTGATTTACGACAGCGTTTTACTGAGATTGATTATATTTAATGGATTTGCGTTTATTTTTGTAAATAAGCGAAACATCGTGAATTATTATACAGTTATTCTTGCGAAATGATTGATCTTGGAGATTGGTATTTGCCTCAATTAGTCTTGAGCTATTGATATTTAAGAGGTAAGAAATAATATGCATATGCGTTGTAGTTGACATAATTTAGAACATTTTTTGTGGTTGAGATTTCTTCAATGAATTATTCATCAACACGATTTTACACTATAATGATGTGACTTCAGAGAGAGACGCAGTTTGCATACCGCCACTTGAACTCGAAATGAAGTGCATTACCAAGAATTGTTGTTTTCCCCGTTAGATAGCAAACGTTGGATAGGTCCAAAAGAACCGGATAATAATATTCTTATAGCAACATGCGTTTGCGGTGAGAAGCCTGGAATGGTCAGAGCTCGTAATCTCTCTCCTTTGCATTGCACCGAGAGCGTTATGAAAGGTCAGTTTTTGCGTTCAAAACATGCCAATTAATTACTCAATGCTGTTCTCGCCCATTTGGCAAAAGTAATTTCTATTGATATTATCGTTTATATGGTCAGGCGAATCTGATAAAATATATTGTTGTATAACTGCGGTCCCAAATATAGCGAAACTGGAGCATGGGAATAAAATTCGATGGAGGAATAACGCCGAGCCGGCTTCCGATGGATTATATAACATTCACGATGCATTTGGAAGTTTATGTATTAGATGAAAGAGTTCGACGGGTGGAGGAAATGGGGTTTGATCGATGGGCCGAGCATCCATCATTTTTAAATGAGTTCCCATTAATCTCTTCTTTCCGCAGTTTGTTGCACTTAAAAAAAATGGGCGCAGAAAACTGTACGATCGTCTGACGTGACTTATTCCGGCCATAAATAATAGTAAACCCATGTATATATCTAAAATGGAGGTTTTCACCGCGGAAAAATATTTTCCACTATAGATCATACAGTTATTTAAAAAAAAATGCACCTTAACAAATATTTATATTCGTGACAATACAATCATAGTTTCGCTACTACAATTTTTGCCTCTATAAATAAACGGTTATTATCGTATTTAATACCAACATCCAGAAGTGGTTTTAACGATATACCATTCCTATCAGTATTATTACTATTTATCGTGCCATGATGATTTCCATAAAAACTAAGTTTACTATAAATTTAATATAATTCTACAATTTGCGCGTGTTCGACGTCCACGTCCATGACTTCTATTAATGATATACATGCGCTCACAACTGTTACTCTTTTTTTGCATCAAATGCTATTTAGAAATAGCGACCTGTTGACATATTATCCGTTCTCTTCAGAAAAGGTTAATCAATTACGGTGTAATATAATATTTAATGTTTATTTCCATATACGGTCTCTGTCTCACTGCTTATTCGCAGAGTTATTACTGAGGATCCCATAATTACCATCCTCTAAATCGAATTGTAACCTAATTTACCAACAGTATTTATAAGCTCGACAAAATTAATTTCCAAAATCGATACCGTTACAGAATTGGGATTCTACAAATTGCGAAATGCGCTAGATTTGCATTCCAGGAATGATTTGCAAGCGAATGTATTCGCACACTGCTCAGCATATTTTGATTTTTTTTTCCAATTTCTATGATTATTACACATCGATCCCCAAATATTTAGCATTACTTTCAATTTGGCCTAAAATTAAAACTGCAAATGGCACAGTTTCATAATAATAATAAAGGGTCGACCTTTTGCGAAGAAATCTAAATGTCAGAAACGATGAACGAATTCTCATGCTATTATTGATCAACACTGGCTTTCCCGGTAATTAGTTGTTTATGTTTTTTAATGTTTGTAAAGCTTTTATGAAGACCGCACGTATATCTAAATGTAGAAACTTTAATTAACAACATAATTATAACGCACTTATTTATAGATTATTTCCCATGACAAATTTATTTGCTCCGAACAATTGACGCTCACATGGTCTATTAATGATTATAGTAACTTTTGCATCCGACTTGTAATTAACCGTGGACTTTCTACTTTATTATTAGTTTCTACATTTCCGAGTACAAATAAAGTATTCAAGCTGAAACAAATACTTATATATTGGGGACGAAACCAAATATCGTGCACATAAAGTTAGCTCGTAAATCTGTAAAGTGATCTGAAAATGTTTATCGTATTTCACAACATGTTTTTACATTCATGCAGCCAGGATATGGTAATATGGCAGAAATTTGTATTGCTTTATCATTTGGACAAGTTATACATTCACATTTGAATTATTATGGATCTCTCTGCGAATGAATCAGGCCACTAAAGATATCTCAAAATGTGGTTACAAGCTAATGCTATGCTATTACTTGCTTATTTATTATATCTGATTATTATGCTAAATGTTTTTTGAAAAATTTAATAAATTAGTAATAAGCCACAAGTTAATATAAACTACGAAATAAATGCGATTTTTTTTATCATTATCCGTAAAAATAATGTGGTTGTGTGTGTCTGGGTATATTAAAGAAAATATGGTAATATAGTAGGAATGTATATTGCCTTATCGTATGGTTAAGTTCACGTTTAAATTATTATGTTTAATGTAGATTTCTTTCGAAGGAATAAATACATTAGAAATATTTCAAAATGTGGTTTATCTCGCGATAAAGAAAACTTTAGAAATAATGTGTTTTATTTTGCTATACTAAGGAAAACTATACTATATAATCCCTGGAGAAAAGATTACAGCGAATGCACTTTGTAGTTTAAGATTGCAGGTAGCCAGTACACTTTTTGGCTTTTAACTTCTCTGCTTTCAAAGATCTCCCATTTCAGCTGATTTAAGGCCAGACACTGAAAAGAACCCTATTATGTCCGTTCAACACGCACAGTTGTTAAATTTCATGCCACATGCTCATTTTATTTTTCATCTGCTCCGTCCCTTTTTATCCCCTTTACTTTTCTGTCAACCACAATGTATTATTCAGTAACGAATGTTTGATGCAATATATTATTTGAAATTGCATTTATAGAATGTTATTTTTAAGTTTTGAGCTTCTTCAGTTTTTCTTTAAAATTGTAATGATCACCTGAATTGTAATTACAATATTATCTGTCTTCAATAGTTTCATTTTCAGTTACGAACTGCTTCTGATTGGGAAATATTACAGTAATTGATTGATGCTAAATATGCAATTGCAAAATATTATTTTTAGGTTTGAGTTTCCGTTCACGCCTTTTGAAATTCTAATGATCAGCTGGATTGTAATTTGAATAATTGCAGGGTCAGTCGGGTTTCTCGCACAGCAATTAATTCGGAGCGTCCATAAATTTCAGGAAACGCTCTGGCCCGAAATATAAAATGAACACAATTAATGATAAAGAGTACGCATTTGTAATTAGCAGACGACGTAACCGTCTAGTCTGGAGTTGTCGTCGTCGTCGTTGTAGTGTTCATGTGTTTCTGCTGTACATGTGTACAGTACATGGATGCATGTGTGTACGCTCTTTCTGGCAATAAATCGAGCGTCAGATATGTATTATAGAACGTGTTGCGAACTTAACGTATCCGAGAACAAAAGGCAATTTTAGGGAAGCTCTAATATATCTCTTCCCTAAAACCTCCGCAGATGTGTGTTAGCTAACAGGAACATTGGTTTCTCCTACAATAAATCACGTTGAATCACACCTGCTTGCTACACCTCCAAACCAAAGGCTATATATACTAGTTTACATCGAACGGTAGCTAATGTGTGCAGATTTCAATCAATACCCGTTGAAACATTTATTATATGCACTAAGTCCATAACGTTTCAATACAACGTACTTTTTATTGATATATTATACTGTTTTTATTAATAAATTTTTATTTTTAAATTGCAATCAATTTTTTGACTTTATTATATTTTGTTTTATTATTCAAATCAGTTGGATTTATTACGTTTTAACCCTAACACGATGTAATACTTTGATTTTATTTCAAGGCAGTCTAGACAAAGTGAATCGCTTTGGCTATTGGCACGTATAGCACATAGATGTAAGATGGAAAACGGATAAATAACAAACGAAGCGGATGAACGTACAAATAAGGAAGAGCGAAACAACGCTCGAACCATTGTACAGGAATTATGCGATAAAAAGGAGAGAGAGAAAAAAAAACTGGAATAGTTAAGAAACAACTTTTAATTGCAAGAAAACAAACTTGTTTCTAAAATGCATTTATTTTAGTGCATAAACTTTCCAACATCAAAGTGTGTGTTTTTTTTTTAATTCGTCCTCTTTCTCTTCAATGCTACATAATGAATCAAAAACTTGACTGGAACGAGTGATGGTATGTCAGAGCAATGCGGCGTGTAGAAACTTTTGCTAATTAAAGCGTTTTGTATTAAATTTCACTTTCAGGTCGACGGCGGCGGTGGGCATATTATCTAATCGCTGCGGCGAAAATTTCGTTGAATTCGATGTTTGTAAAGTGTTCCTGAGATTTGTTTAGCTGTGGATTCAAAACCGGATTCGATGTTATTGTGTATAATATATAAGCTGACTGACGTTTGTAGCTGTGTTGTGTTGTACGGTGCTCTCCGGTGCACGGGCTCTGTTACGCAATCCATTATTTATTATTTAATCGACGTGAATGTGGATCTATTAAGCGACACAAATAGGGAAAGGATACAATGTTGTCGAGCCATTCTCCTAATCGCGAAAACGGATAGTAAACAAAGCCACAACTTATCAGCGCTCTTCAGGCCGACTCGTGTAAACATAACGCGCTTTTAAATTTAATTAAAGACAGGGCAATTTATTCCCGTTACGCAAACACGAAACCCCGCATCGAATCGAACTCATACTTACGATGAGCATCATCATCTCCCTTACCTTATCATTCCGCGAAAAATGTTACAATCTATTTGCTCAGGTGTGTGGTTTAGATATCGCCGTGCCTCGTTTACGTTTGATCGGGTTAAGGTCTAATTGCGGCAACAGCACGATGAACCGATGAAAGCGAGTAATTAAAGCGGAGCTTAACTTTATAGTTTCGGCAGTAAAATCAGCTCGTAATTGAATTGCGATTTTAATGATCCGGTCATAAATTTTCTCTGTATTCGGTATTAATTCCGACAGTCCTTAAGAAAGAAAGGATACGTTTACATTTAAACACGTATATTCACTTTGTTGTTTGCTTTACTTCTATCCACCTTCTGTCTCAATTCCCAATTGTAATGAAACCACATGCTTATTTTTTTCAATTAGATCAGAGTTGGCAAAGGGCATTGGTCACGCATCCGCTCCACAAGTTAGTTGAATAGTTTTGAAAGAAAATCAGATATTTAGTTTACGAACTAATTTTCAAATTATATTCTAATTCATTATACAACACTAATAATAATATTATGATTCTAATAATGCTTTGAAAATTTATCACGCGTCGAAAGACATATTATTCCCAGTTAATAAAGATGTTTTCCATTATTTTATAGAATGTTGTTTTGAAACATGTAATTCATTTCAATAACATTTTTATAGTGTTTACTTTTATTTATAATTGACCAACTCTCATTATGCCGTTTACACTTTATTTACTTTAACATGTAATTTTAATAGTATAATCATTGTTTTGACTTCAGTCGATTTACTTTAAATTTATATTCATAATGCAAAACACAATTTAAAATAATTTCTAATGAAAACTTGATATTTATCTTGTATAATAGAAATAAATAATGCTCGTCAAAAATCAAATTACATCATTTTTTTTGAAAACAATAACGTTTTGAGTTTGATGGACATAATTTCACTTGCCGCTTTCTAAAGGTGTATATACAATTTTTATATTTTATAAAGGTGTGTCTCAATATAGAATTGAATGTCCTAAAAGGAATGTTGCTGTTGGTATAATTATTTTTAAATTGTTGGATGCTCACGATGTAAATGGTTAGACTTAATTTCTATGACTTTTTCTTAATAATGTTTTAAAATTTATAATTTTCTCTTCAGTTTTAGTGCATTTATATCACGTTTCGAAATTGAATACTCGCAAAGATAAATTGTGAATGTTGAATTTTTGCTTACGTTATTTGTGAAATCTGAATTCCAAATCTTTCACACGCAAGTTCTCGCTTACCAAATTACCACGCAACTATTGCACGATTAAATATGTTTGTATATATATACTTATATAATATGGATATTCCATTCAAAAGCGTACGAAAAGTGTATTGAAATGTTTAATATTTAAGGTTTCGCTTTGGGATAAAATAAATTTAGGTTAAATAATAAAGTTTTCTAAAGTCTTTTCAAATCGAAACGACTTTTAAAAGCTATAAAAAGTGTCAAAAGTTTCAAATGATGTCAAGACAAATTATTAGAACATAAGGTCAAGAACAATTGAATAACAATATTGTTTTATTTGTTATTGTTTTGTATGATTTTTTTTTATATATATTTGTCTAAGATGTGTTTGTAAATAAATTTTCGCAACTGAAAAGAATATTTATTTGACGAGTGGACGTAACACATGAATCGCAATTAGACTTCTTGTGGTGGCTCATTAAAAATAGAAACACGTAGAGTTTAAGGAATAAAAAAAGAGGAGTCGTGACGAAAGTGAGGGGAGGCCAAAGGGGGAAGAAGTGGCTGGCGACAATGCAGATGGATAAGAACCGGTTGTCGCAACTCTGCGAAAGAGAGACGGATTATATCCGGACAGGAATTATCTTCTTCATGCTTCTTGACGTTCCGCGGCTTTCTTGGATTGTTTATATATTCCGTGCGCACTTTGGCGACTTTTGCATTACACATCTTAGAAAGAAGACACAACACAGACTTGGCTCCTTATAATTGGCTTTATATGAACATATAGGAATTTTTATAGCTTCCGGTCGAAATCTTTCCGCTCGCTCAAATTTAGTCACTACTAAATATACATTATTTGTTTATCAAACTTATAAATATTCTAGCGTTGTCATTTTGCTAAAAAATCTGAGATCTTCGTCCATATAATATTTCTGCAAACAAACTACATCGCATCGCCAACTCTCCTCCATTCATCCACGCACGTTATGCAATTCTCGCCGCAATGTATGAACACGATTTCAAAGTCGCGTTTGTAATTTATTTATATTGAAAGTGTCAAAATGAAAGGTCACATTTTTTTTTATTCGACTATAGCATTTTGTTGTTGTTGTTGTTAATGTTGTTTCTGCAGCGATAATAAATGTCCAACGATCAAAAATGCCTTCCGAGAACGCAGGTGTACGTGACAACATCCATTTGATAGTAAATACAATTTACATTCCCGATCTTAGCCAATGTTAACAGTTGTTTTCAACAATTTTGCCCAGTCGGTTTATTTTTGTTGTTGAAACCTCAGGAAAGTGTTTTTATCTGATTGTGGGCCGCCGCTTATGATGTTTTTACGTAATATTATTAGAAACACACCCAAATTTGATTACGGCTTTGACGGCCGCTTATGGGAATTAAGTGAATGCACCAATCTTAACAACAATAAACACTTGTAATTATTATCATTGGCCAACGATGTGGCAAAACAGAGAGGATTTATTATTCTTGTGGGAAAACTTAATTGGTCTATTGTCTCGCAAGCATTTCAAAACAAATTTTAATGCAGTCTCGGATTATAATGTAGTCATGAACCATTATATTTTCAGACTTACTTTGATGAATTACCAACATTTGATTGATCAAACAAAAAGTAACTGAGCAATAATAATTTCCTTATGTGATGTGTGAGAAATGAGATTGTAGGAATCATTATCAGGTTTGCAGTTAATGTAATTATGTGGACTATGTAGGTCGATGGGCAAATTGAATGATGCATATATAGAGCGCTAAAATATAGTGATATTCTAAGAAGGTTTGAACTTTATAGTGAAGAGAACGGCGCAGTTGAAATTTAATTGTCTGCAGCGAATTGTGTTTTACGCTCGTGCGAGTGTTTGGAAGATGCAAGATGGCTTTAAAATTGAATGAGAAATTGCCGTGTGTTTTGTGTGTGCGTTCTCTCGTCCTGAGAACGATCGGAGTAATGGCGTGCAAGGGCTGTGATATGAAAGATGATGTCGAGAGCTGAACGTTCTCATAAGCAAGAAAAGAAGAATTGAAGAAGTTCTGAGAGGTTCGCGTTGCGGAGGGTTATTATGTGTGCGCTTTTTACACTTACGTTGTAAAAGTGCATGAATTATAAACAAGACCCTCGGCTCTCTGAAATGGAATAGGAGAGCTATAAATATGGACTTTGTGCGTTCGACACTTGTTATTATTTGAAATGCTCACGAAAACGTATATGTTGTGTGTGTGTATGTATTTATATGTTTTGCAGCACTAAAAGTCAACCCATTTTAACAGCTTAATTTATCTGTTTCAGTACTGCTTAGTGATACCATCGAGAACGACGGTCTTCAGTTCAAGACTTTAAAGATCACTGATTTCGGTTTGGCCAGGGAGGTTTACAAGACGACTAGGATGTCTCAGGCCGGAACGTACGCCTGGATGGCGCCCGAGGTCATACGAAATTCGACTTTTTCCAAAGCCAGCGATGTTTGGAGCTATGGCGTCCTTCTTTGGGAATTACTGACTGGGGAGACGCCCTACAAAGGGATAGACACATTGGCCGTGGCTTACGGGGTCGCGGCTAATAAACTCACCCTTCCTATACCGAGCACGTGCCCTCAACCATGGAGAGAACTCATGGAAGGTGAGTGCGAGGGAGAGGGCACCACCCTGTCTGATTTTGGTGCTGCGGTTTGGCTTTTCCATCCGTCGACGGTCTTTCATTATTTTCATTTCACATCCCGTATTGTTCGGTGTTCTTTTAGACACGGCGTCCGCATGTTTTGAATACCTAATCACAGGTCTTTGCCGCGATGAAATTCATTGTTTGCTTACATCGTCTCCTAAATAGCTAAAATTGTCGTCTTCGTACGACAAAAGGAGAAAGAACGTTCCTTTCAATGAATGCCATTTTATAAATATTTATTGGAAGGTGCGTTCAGTAGCATATCAAATATGAATGCGTCTTTTTATATAAACCGTTTGCTATTTCCATGTCTTTTCCATCTTACATACACACTTATATAAATACATAAATCACCATTTTTTTCCTATAAATATTGATAGCCCACATGGACAACTGTACACTTTTTTTTAAAAGTCCGTTCGTTCAACGCAACGCGATTTCTCCAATTCGTTTTGATAATTCCAGAATTGATTTGTGTATATTTATTTAGTATTATCAGTCATGTAGCATCGCGACTTCCTGCTCACTGTTAAATACAAACGACGAATATAATTAAATGACATCTGTCCAAACAAATGCCCATTGTTTTCGTGCCATAATAAATCTCCCTTGTGATAAAGGAATCCATTAATTTTGCAAAATAATTATGTTTCATATTATATCTTCAATTACTATTTACTACACTATATGCTACTACACGATTACACATTTGTATTTGTTTTTTTCTGGTAGCATGTTGGGAATCGGATCCACACCGAAGGCCTTATTTTGTAGATATTTTGGGTAAACTGGACAGTATCGTGCATTCATCTTTTACCCAAACGCCACACGAGAGCTTTCACACAATGCAGGACAACTGGAGGCAGGAAATCGAGGAAGTTCTCCTAGAATTGAGGCGGAAGGAAAAGGTAAAATTGTTACAAGACACACTCGCGTTACAAACGAAATGCAGAGCTTTTTTTAAGACAAAAAAAAAACGTTTTAATTTGATTTCCTTCTTTTCTTTCTTTTGCTGCCGCACAATTAAAATAAAAGGCTTGTAAATCATTTGAAGAGGTAAATCGATTTATTTGTATTTTTATTCGATACTTTTTTTTTTGTTGTCGTAGCCTTCTTTTTTTAATATTCTCTTTTTATTTCATCAAGGAATTGAGAAACCGGGAGGAGGATTTGAATAGGGCGCAGTTGCAACAAAGAATGCACGAGGAACAGCTGAGGCAAAGGGAGCAGGAGCTGCAAGCAAGGGAAATAGATTTGCTGGAGCGAGAGTTGCATTTTATGATTAAATTGCAGACCCCGACTCCAATCAAACGGAAAGGTATTTTTCATTTCAATTAAGAGCATCGGATCAATTTCCCTTGTGTGTATTTTTTTTTTAGGAAAATTTAAACGGTCCAGATTAAAGCTTCTGAAGAAGGAGCCTGGTTCAAATATAAGTTTTCCATCGGACTTCAGACATACGATTACCGTTCAGCACACAACCGATCACAAGCCTTTGAGCAGCGTGATATCACCTAATAGCCCTCCTGGATCACCAGCGATCACAAGACTTAGAGCCATTGCCCGTGAGTAACAATACCATCACTTTACTTAACAACATTTTTTTTTCTTTTAAATCGACAGAAATTGGCATGGTTTTGTGTGTGAAAAGAATGCATGGTTTGGTTTTATTTATTTTTTTTTGTTTATTCTTTACATTTAGTGCGTGTATAAGTTTTCTAGAAAATTTTGTCATATATATATATTATTTTTAATTTCTTAGAAACACGAATTTAAAAATTACATTCTCTTAATTTGCGAAACATTTTAGTTCGTCAAGGCAAATTTTGACGCGATTGCTGTACTTCAGTATATTATTCTTCATTCGCAAATATAATACGCAATATATAAACAACACATTGATTATGGAATTTATACTTTTCAATTTATTCACTCATTTTGTTTTCAATTATCTTCTTCTTATTAATCACTCAGTTTACTATTAAAGTCTCCATTGATGGGTAACAGCAGTAAAATAATTTTATTTCCTATAATTTTGTTAATGGTCTCTTGCGGTTTAATGTGAAATTATTTGAAAACTCTAACGCCAGGGTTGCAAGCATTTTCAAGAAAGTAGGACAAAAGTTGAAAGCTTTTATAAAAGTTATTACCGGTATTTGGAGGAAATAAGCGTATATTCCGATAATGGTTTTATGTTTAAAGAGATATATTTCACGTATAGGTTAGAATTATTTAAATAAATCTTATTATGTTAACGAAAATTTAAAGTTTATGTATAATGTATTCTTGAAGGTGAAACAGCTTTAAATATTATAATATTATATAATTTCCGTTCCATTTTATTTAATATATTTGTACGTTCTAATCAAGAGTGAATAATGAATTGGTATATTTCGTAATTCATTAAATTTATTTACTGGAGTTTAATCAAATAAGTATATATTATTTAATTTGGTCATGGTTTTATTGAGTATATTAATGAGTATAATATGAAGATTGATGAAGTAAATTGAGTAATATGCGTTCCATAATCAATGAAATATTTAGGAGAGCCTAAAGGTTCTAAAGGAATTTAAGTGGTGAGAATCGTTGTATAAATGGATTAGGTTTAGAAGAGTGGAGAAAGGTCGAAAGTAAAAAGGAAAATAAAAATGTACAAAAAGAGACTTAAGTGTATGGGGACAGTTTTGAAACGTTCTCTTGCAGTGCCAGCGGATGGAGTAAAGGGAAAGACTTGGGGTCCGAGTACATGCCATCAACGCGAAAGAAGTCAGATACCATCGCTAAGGCCGGCGCCGAGGCCGGGCGGAGCGTGGTCAAAGAGTGCGCCCAACTTAGACAAGTCGAGGAACGCTCTTAGTCGCCTTCAGCCTGATATAGGTAACACAACAACCCCCCAACCAAACCCCCCCGAAAGTAAACACAGCTCTGGTGGTGATAATAACAACATGCATACTTCAACACTCCAATTATTCTTAAACAAAGTAACCTCTCTAACCTTTTCCGAATTCAAATACCGAAACAACACCTCTTCTTTGCGTAATAATAGTTTCCCCAATAATAATAATGCTTCATCTGTGTTGGGCGAGAACCGACGGAGTCGGTCCATCGGCAACATCACCGAATCTCACTATGATACTGTGTTTAGTACGAACAGTTTCGTTATAGCGCGCGGTATTTCCAATAACAACAATTCCATTAGTTTCACCCAAGATTTCGACGACGATACCGAGCATTTAATAAAACCGTGATTTTATTTTATTTTTTTTATCTACTCAATCATCATCGTTATTCAGTATATTTATACTTTCTTTCTCTTTTCTATTTTCAAACGAAAATTTAAAGGAATTCTTACTGAAGAAAGCCTTCCCAACATTGCCTGTAAGTCTTTATATAGCTCAAACATACCAACAATACATTTTTTTAAATTATTATTTTTATATACATATATATTAAGCACAGTAGCATGACACGATATATTTTTAAGTATAATTATTTTAATTTCAGCTTTTTGTAGTTTTTATTATACATATATATATACATATAATTATAATTTGATATTATTTTGTAATTTTTATGTAGTCTTAGTCATTATTTTGCTATATATTCAAAGCTGCTTGAACACACGATTTTGATTGTATAATTTTTAATTATTATAATATCACCGCTGTATTTATTTTGTCTCTGTTGTTTATTCTTTTTTTTAATTAATTTTATGTTGTACTTTTTTTTAGAAGTGTTCAAATCGCATAATTATTATTATTTTTTTTGAAATTCCTATCCCAGGTGATGGTTTTTTTTATTAATGTATGTACTATTTACAAAAAAAAAATAAACATTGCTATAATGTTTCTTTTTATTTACAATTTTTATTTATTTCTATCACTCGCATGTCCTGGGCTATATTTTAATTACATGAACCTAAACCGCACGTTTTTTTTTTATTTAATTTACTTTTATTATTTATACATATCTATTTTTAATAATCGAATTCCAAAGATCCCGACTAAAAGAATTAAATATTTAATCGATACAAGAAATTTGCTTTAGTTGTGTTTTTTTCTTGTGTAGCTTTTGGATGTGTTTTCGTTTTTCTTCTGTTATTATTGCTATTATTACATTTTAAAAGCGAAAGAAAAAAGCTAGAACGTTGTTGGTTTGGCTTAACAGATTTCACGTCACCCGAAGATTGGGGTCCCGAGTATCCGATTCCCGGTTCAATACGACACAATGTGCCTATGCCTACGCTTTACAGTGCAGATGGTAAGATTATCCAAGAGTAAGAGTCAGAATGTTCGCATGTTTTACTGTTTTTAGGGCTGAAACTGAAACCAAAATTGGGGATCGTCGAATTGGTCCTTTACAATATTGCAGCTATGCTGGCTGGAGTCGCTTCTGGCTACGACGTACGGTTATCTAATATATCACCATTGCATCCTAAGCTGCAACCAAACAGGTTATTATCATACATTTATACTTAACTGTAAATGAATAATCATGTAGTGTAATTATGACAATTCAAAATTTAATATTTGCTATTGTAAGTTAATAATTAGACTTAAATTTTAGATCGGAAGGTAATGAGGTGCAACCTTGGAAATCCGCGGAAACTCAAGACTACGAATATTCGTCGTCGAGCGGTTATAGCCACAATACATATCACGGTCCTACGAGACATCATCGGCCAATGCTGACTGGTTCTCAGCTGATCGCGTTACATCACGAAGAGCAGAAACCGCTCAGGTTCACCGATTCCCCTCAGCATCATCCGAACATTACGCCAAATCCATCGCCTCGCCGAAAGTCTAGCTCAACGAGCAACGACGGTTCCGAACTGTATATATCTCCTCCGTACGAACGAGCAGCTACGATTTACATACCTGGTGATTACCACGGCTGCCAGACGGACAGCAATCATTGTTCAACTTGTTGCCAACGCTCAGACACCTACAGGACTGAAACTAATTTAGGATATAGTTACCATCCCCAAGACCCCGCGTACGGTGGATACAGTTCGGAGTACAGCGGTACAACCACCACGATGTACGGTTACGTAACCGACTACGCTTACGATAACCCCAGCAGCATGAGCAGCGGTTCGAGGACACCACAGAGATTACCAATAAACACGCATAGAAGAACGCCTTCCAATGTGTCTAACGCCAGTTCGACTACCACCAGCGGTTCAAATATTAATCCTAGCTTTAAACTGGAGGATGACTATTCGTTCATTCGTCGACAGGAATTCGATTACGCGCCGTTCACACGACAGAACTCGCACGAATTGGAACGACCGACGACCCTCGAATCTTCCGGATTTTTCAAGCTTAGATCTAGTCTGAAGAGGAACAACTACCAAACGACTCAAGGCCATTCAGGTGGAAATACTCCCACAAACCCCACGCCTCCCGATAGCTTGACCAGCGACGATAGCTCTTACGTTTCCGCTAAGGATAGCAACAATTCAGTAAGCCGCGTTAGGTTTTCGCCTATTTTGATGGACATAAATATGCCTGGACAGAATCAAGATGCGACGATACCAATCACAGCTACGAGACGAACCAGACCCAGGCCTACCCTAGCCGACATGGAAAGAGAATTCATGTCGTAATAATATGTTCGACGCTTCTAATTTAATTTATTATGTGCAAGTATAGAGTGAAATGAAAAAAAAATATGAAAAAAGGAAGGAAGAAACAAATTGGAAAATTATTATATATGTACATAAGAGTTACCTTTTTATATATTATATATTATGGAGAAAAGTAAAGATGAAGCACGTTTTTAATTGGAATTTAAACAGTGCTTTAGTGCTCAATACTCACGGTTCAGTGACGTAACAAACTGAACTTAGCGGTGGTTCTACATCACGCAATCCATGGTGCCTGTTCTTCATGCAGTTATTATTTTTAAGTGATATTTAATATATTGTATAACTTCATAGTCATTCATGTGCAATTTAATTTTTAAACCTACGAAATTACGAAAGAAGTATAAAATTTGAAAAAAAAACGCTGCCTTAAATCATTATAAATAATAATATACTGTCAAAAACAAGAGGATTGAAAAGAAAATTGAATAATAATCGTAAATGCATTTGATAATCGTGATAGAATTTTTTCTCAATTATTCAACATTCCCGTAACGATGCTTTTGCACATAATCAGACCAACTTTTTGTTTGTTTTACAGTTCTATTTATTTCAATTGAATGTGTTTTCTTATACTTAATTTGAATAACTCAAGTAATGTTCTTATTATAAATAGATTACTTAATTATTGGGAGTATTAATTAATAATTTTCGTGGCCATTGTAATATGCAAGAGAAATATAACAACAATAAAAAAATACGAAAGAAAAAAAAAATAGGAGAAAAACTAATGCAGTATTTCATACAATATATTTATTATGTATATATTATAAATATAAAATAGGAAAAAATAATTAATAAATGAAGGAGAGAATAAGTTAGTTGTAAAACTCGGCTTCCACGTAATAATAATAATAATGTCACCGACCTAGATTATTTATTTTTTAATTTAGGAAATACATTCCAAATTTTATTATTATTATCACCCCGAAAATAATAAAGAAATGGAGGTAAAAGAAAATATAAAAAAAATAACCTAATACTCATTGTGTGAATGAATTGTAACAATCAACTCAAATATATTTGTAAATCAGAAAATACGTATTTATTTTTATTTACACCTAATTCCAATAAATTTAAATTTTTAAATATGCAACTATTACGCCGTGGGATCTATATCGCAAGCCCGACAACCGAAAAACCGTCTATTCCCGTCTATATCCCGACTATCTAAATCCCGACGTTCGACATCCCGATTGTATTAAAGTCTCGACGCTTGAAATCCCGACTTCCATAAAAATGTTATTGTAGAAATTTATAATGATAAAAGACACTGTCGGGATTTCGATATAGTGGGGATTTTGATTGTCGGGATTACGATAGTTGGGATTTTGAAATAGTCGGGATTTCGATATAGTCACGATTTCGAACGTCGGGATTTCGGTTGTCGGGCTTGCGATTGCCACCGTATGCCGTGATAAGTATTCTATTTCTGAAGAAATAGATACACATTGTAAAACACTGAAAAAGTAGGCATTTTTCACATTCTTAGTAAATTAATACTCTATGTATTTACGAGGGGCCTAACAATAGTTCGCTCATTAATTCAATTGTTTCTGAAAAAAAACAAATGCTGTTTATCAGAATGTTAAAGACTAAAGATATTTCATGTGAAATTTCAAGAATATATGCGAGAAAATACAATATTAGCGATGTAAGTTGTGGAAATTCTCTTCTTGCTTGCTTCGTCGCTATTTTTTACATTACGAGAATGCATGCACACTGCTGAAAAACCAACAACTTTCTTGCACTCTCTGGCATCGATGAAATTCACATTGCACCTAATTCTTCGGACCTAGCGCTGTGTGATTTCTGGCTTTTTCCGAAAATACAAAAAAAATGAGGGAAAAAGTCTTCAGTTCCAATGAGAAGATCATTAATGCAGTTAATGTCGAACTTGAAAAGCTTCAACAACACGATTTTGAGGAATTAAGGCTTTATCGACTTCAAAAATGTATTGAAATAAATAGAAATTATGTAGAGAAATTACGAAATGATGAAAATTATAAATAAGAATGCGAATGTTAATTATTTGGTACTAGAACTTATATTAATTTAAAACAATATTTCTTTTATTTAAAATAAAAAACATTAACGTAATTAATTGTTCTATTTCAAAGATTATCTATTTTTTACTTTTGAATAACTGTTATTTATTGGTGTAAAACATCAATTATAATAACAATAACATAATTTATTTTATATTTGTTTCTACTGATTCTACAGTGTAAATAGATTCGAAGAAGAAAGTTCGGGTTTATTCGGATCACTCCGTATAATTAATCAGTGACGATATCAGGATTCTACAAGCGCATCGTGTGTTTATGTATAAATTCAACGCTATGCGTACATTACATGTTTATAAATAGTGTTTCGTTTTAAATATCTTCAAGTGCATCAAAATCGCAATGTTTAAAAATCTGCTAATAAAACATCAAGTACAAAAACGTTGTTTCTGCAAAGTGAAAAATATATCAAAAGAAGATGTTAACATTAAACCAATTGGTTGGGATAAAGCGAAACCGTTCGACATTATTCCTGGACCAAAGCCATTACCGATCGTAGGAAACTCGTGGCGTTTTCTGTCTAATGATTTCAAGAGAAATCAGGACAAATTCCATATGGAGTTCGTATTTAATATATCTCAAATGATACATTGATGTAAATATTTAAACTTGCAGATTGCATGAGACGTACGGTGATATTTGCAATTTAAGGAATATTCGCGGTTCCTCGATGCTAATGGTATATTCACCTGAAATTTTCGAAATGGTAAACTTATCTTATTTGCCTTTTAATTAGTTTATATAAATTTAACGTTTAGATGTATCGCAATGAGGGAGTATGGCCAATACGAGACGGGTTTGCAAGTTTGAATCAATACAGAAGCGTGACTAGAAAAGACATTTATAACGGAATGGGTTTATTGACTATGTATTTTTTTTTTGTAATTGTTGAAGGGAAATTTTCTGATGCTGATACAATTGTAGGCAAGGTGCAGATTGGCATAATTTGAGATCGAAAGTGAATCCAATTTTCATGCAACCGCGCACTGTGCATCTATACATATCTTCTATGAATTTGGTTGCTCATGATTTCATCAAAAGAATGGAAAAGTTGATGGCGAAAAATAACGAGATGCCGGCGAATTTCGAGCACGAACTTAATAAATGGGCATTGGAATCGATCGGTATTATAACTTTGGATAGACGATTGGGTTGTTTAGAAGAGAATCCAACGGAAGAAGTTCACGCTTTGATTAATTCCGTCGTTGAACTGCTCAGGCTTTTATTTCTTATTGATATGACAGCGTTCGGTAACATTTCTATAAAGTATAATTTGGGGCTTTGGAGAAAGTTCGTCAAATATGAAGATTATGTTACAGAGTGAGTAATTATTTATTTTGAATCCTTGTTGCTATGTATGAAATTTGTAGTGTTTGCTTCAAGTATATAAACGAGGCTTTCGAAACTTTGGATCATAATAAACCGGAGAACGAGAAGAGCGCCTTCGAAAAACTGTTAAAAATTGATAAGCAGTTTGCAATGATTATGACTTTGGATATGATATCTGCTGGAATTGATACAGTATGTATTGAAAGATTTGGATGCGAGAATTGAATATTATTAACTTGTGATTTGAAGACAGGAAAATCGACTGGAGCCATTTTATATTTTCTTGCGAAAAATCAGAATGTGCAAAAGAAATTACGGGAAGAATTATTGGAAGCCTTACCAGATGCAGATACACCATTGACTAAAGAAATTTTAAATGAACTGCCTTATTTAAAAGCTGTTATTAAAGAAGCACAAAGATTAGCTCCAATTGGAACTGGGAACTTGAGGAAAACCACGAAGAATGTTGTTTTAGGAGGATATCAAATTCCCGCCGGAGTAAATATTTTCATTTTATCAGTGACAATTAAATCATATATCTTCTTCAGGTGAACGTATTCATGGGAAATTTATATTTAAGCCGGTCAGATAAGTATTTCCCAAAATCAAAGGAATTTATACCGGAACGTTGGTTGCGCTCAACTACCGGTGAAATGTCTTACAAAAATGTTAATCCATTTGTTAGTCTTCCTTTCGGTTTTGGAGCCCGATCTTGTATAGGCAGGCGACTTGCCACTTTACAAATTGAGATTGTTATTGCTAAGGTGAGATTTACTTAACGTGATTTCATTTCAGTATGATGTAATAAATTCATTTTAGATTATAAGAAATTTCCAATTAGATTGGCACCAAGAAGATATGCTTTTTGAAACTGAGCTTTTATATGGAATTAAATCACCTTTGAAACTACATGTAACAAGAATTTAATAGTATTGTAACTTAATTCTTCTGAAAACAAATTGTATACATAAATTTGAATTCATAAAATTTGTGTATATAAAAAGGTTTACTGCAATGGAACTGATTAATTAATCAATTGTTGTGTATATTCCGGATGATAATTTAAAACGCGTAATAGA
Source organism: Nicrophorus vespilloides (assembly GCF_001412225.1). Taxonomy (NCBI): domain Eukaryota; kingdom Metazoa; phylum Arthropoda; class Insecta; order Coleoptera; family Silphidae; genus Nicrophorus; species Nicrophorus vespilloides. The sequence goes on along the minus strand of NW_017100079.1, from coordinate 414,326 downwards.
TAAATGAATGAACAACACTGCAAATTCTATGTATTTTTATATGTAATGAAAACATATAAATAAAATGAGATACTGTCTCAAGTTTATAAACAAGAAATTGTATTTGATAATGAAATAAATATTTATATAATAATGTTTTGCTTTGATATTGAAAGAGATAAATAGAATATTCATGTATGTATCAATAATTAGAGTTACACAATCAATTTTATATACTGATGTAATGAAAGTATGAAACCTTTAATCAATTTTATGACAATCGAAATATATGTATGAATTTATATTTATTTATCTCTACGTAGGTTAGCGACTGTGGAAAAATGTACTTTGAATTAATTACTGCATATAGATAAGACTTAAGTTTAAATACAGCTTGTGTAGATTACGATACAAAACGATTTTATATCATGAGAAGCATTTTATAATTCAAATTTATTCAACTCTAACAACATAACTGTTTATTATATAAAATCCATTTACGTAACAATAAAACAAACATATTTTGATACTTTACAATAATTTGAAACCGATGACTTGAATTTATAAGTATTAAAACAAAACTTTAGATGTTTTTTTTTACAACGTGAGATAAATTTTTGTCAACTTTACATAACAATCTTCGGTTTGATTCGGATCTGATCGTATTAATATCAGCTGTTTCTTGTTGGCTCAGTCACATATATAATCTAGACTATTTACATTCTACTTAGTACACGATTTGTTATATTTTATCGTCGTAAAATATTTCTGTGCTTTATCAATGACAATGTTTGGAAATATGCTTTTGAGACATCATTTCCAAAAGCGTTGTTCCTGCAAAGTGAAAATTCTTACAATATCGAGAAACATTAATTGTGCTAGTCATGATAATCCACCTGGCTGGGATGGAGCGAAACCGTTCGAAAGCATACCTGGACCGAAACCATTACCACTAATTGGAAACTCCTGGCGCTTCCTGACTAAAGATTTTAAAATGAATCAAGACAAAGTGCACATGCGGTTCGTATTCGAAAAGAAAAACACGTTTGACAAATTCATCAAACATTTAAACCTTTAGATTGCATGAGAAGTACGGCGATATTTGCCTCTTAAGAAAAGTTCGTAAAAATTCAATGATCATGGTTTATAGTCCTCAAATCTTTGAAATGGTAAATCTTATATAAGTACACAAGTAAACTGTTTATTTATAATTCTTGTAGATGTTTCGCAACGAGGGAATGTGGCCTATAAGGGACGGTTTTCATAGCGTGAATCATTACAGGAGTGTGACTAGAAAAGAAATTTTCAACGGAATGGGTTTAATAAACATGTACTTTTTGGAATATTTTTGAAGCGATCACAATGATGTAAATTAAATTATAGGCATGGTGAAGAATGGTACAATTTAAGGTCGAAAGTAAATCCAATTTTCCTGCAACCTCGCACCGCTCAACTTTATATATCTTCGATGAATTCGGTCGCCGATGATTTCATCAAGAGAATGGAAAATTTGATGGCGAAAAATAACGAGATGCCGGCGAATTTTGAGAACGAAATCAATAAATGGGCTTTGGAATCTATAGGTGTTATAGCTTTGGACAGAAGGTTGGGTTGCTTGGACGAGAAACCGACGGAAGAAGTTCAGAATTTAATTACTACCGTTGTGGAACTATTTAAATTGGCTTTTATTATTGACTTGACGCCGGTAGGTCAGTTTTGTATAAAGTACAATTTGCCGACTTGGAGGAAGTTCGTTAAGTACGAAGATTTTGTTACACAGTGAGTAAACATTCATTGCAAAGTCGTCTAGTACAATTTCGCAATTACAGGATTTGCTTCAAGTATATTAATGAAGCTTACGAAGCGTTGGATCACAACAAACCTGAACACGAGAAGAGCTCTTTCGAAAAATTATTAAAAATTAATAAGAAAGTTGCAATGGTTATGACTTTGGATATGTTAGCTGCAGGAATTGATACAGTATTTATTTAAATATTTCTATCTAAACAATAAATTTATTAAGTTGTAATTTTAAGACGGGAAAATCGACCGCGGTAATTTTATATTTCCTTGCGAAGCATCAGGAAGTACAAAAGAAATTGCGCAAGGATTTATTGGAAGCCTTACCGAATGCTGATACACCAATAACTAAAGACATTTTGAGTAATCTACCCTATTTGAAAGCCGTTATTAAAGAATCACTCAGAATGGCTCCAATTGGAACTGGGAACTTGAGGAAAACCACGAAGAATGTTGTGTTGGATGGATACCAAATTCCCGCCGGGGTAAATATATTTGTTTAATAATTCACAATTTTATCAAATATCTTCTTCAGGTGAACGTATTCATGGCAAATTTATATGTATGTAAATTGGAAAAGTATTTCCCGAAACCAAATGAATTCATCCCGGATCGTTGGTTACGATCAACTGAAGGAGAGATGTCTTACAAGAATGTTAATCCATTCGTTAGTCTTCCTTTCGGTTTTGGACCTCGATCATGTATAGGTAGACGATTTGCCAATTTAGAACTGGAAATTGTCATTGCTAAGGTAAGGTTTACTTCATAACTTTGAGATTGATTAATTAGAATTATTTTCCCATAGATTATAAGAAATTTCCAATTAGATTGGCATCAAGATGACATGATTTTTGGACGTGACTTGCTGTACGGTATAAAAGCTCCTTTAAAAATACACGTATCAAAAATTTAAGGCTTAAATATGTTAATTTTCTATAAACTTATTTCTGAGAAAAAATAGTTTTTAAAAATTTATTATTTAACATAATTATGACCGAAGTATTTCGGCCCTAGTTTTTTAATTAATAGTAAAAATATATAATAGGTCATTCACGTTATGAGGTTTTATGTAATGTTACGTAACTAATTCCGATAAGTTTTATTAATTAATTAATTGTATTGTTGCTTTTTAATGAACATTTGTTAATAAATACGAAGTATTTTTATGCTTTTGTTTAACTAAATTTGCATAGTTTAATATTCATCCACTATTTATATATGTGCATGAGCCATACGTATTAACAACATAAATTTGCAGCTCAATTATTTCGTGGACACTTACTGAATTTACACACAATAAAATTTTAGAGAAATAAACTAACATTTATAACAAAAATATATAAATTCAATAGTCCATTCTATTTAAAATTATACTTTTATATTTTATTATATGTATTAATATTATTTTTATATTGGAAATAAAAATCATTGTTGAATTATTAATAGTTTTTCTGTATATTTAATGATCTTGAAAAAGGTTACATAATCTTAAAATACAATATGATGAAAATCATCTTAGCCCGGACTAAACACTGTTTTCTATAGATATACATTTCTATTCTGCATGTTAATAGAAATATACAATATAGTTCATATAACGTAGTAAATAAATCAATGACGGTCCCATATATATACAGAAGAACGATTTTATATAGCACAAACGAATTCATCTTATTATTGATATGTCTATAATAATTACACTCAAGAACCATTTACTAATTTTACGTTTGAGGAGGAAACCAGAACATGTTAGAAATGCATTCAAATCATACGAGTCCATTTCAGGACGTCCCGACTTGCTTTTAATAGGCAATTCGTGACTATTTTTGAAAACAGATTTCAGGATGAACCAGAGGAAATTTCACAAGGAGTTAATAACTGTATAGCACTAATACCTAACGTATAATACATCATTTTTGTAGACTGCACAGACGTTTGCCTTTTAAGAAACGTTAGGGGTAATGATATAATATTCATTTATTTTCATAACATAATAGAATATTAACATTCAATTGTAGTTTTTTTTATAAATGAAGGAACATCACCTGGTTGATGGTTTCCAAGCAATTGATCATTATAGGACTACATCTAGAAAAGATGTGTTTAAAGGCATGAATGGATTAATAGGAACGCACATAAAAATGACCATATATCTATTTTAGTCACGGCAAGCAATGGCAGAAATTGCGTTCCAAAATGAATCCGATATTTTTGAAACCCACAATTGCAAAACAAGGATACAACATTTAATAACCGACGGTCTCCAAATGCCGGACGATGTTGAAAACGAACTTCACAAAATGGCGTTGGAATTGACTGGGAACATTGGGCTTAACCAAAGATTGGGTTGTACCATCATAGAATCATTTAAGCTGTTCGCTTTAGACTTAAAACCTTACGGTAAATTTTGCATAAAACACAATTTAAAATCGTGGAGGCAATTCGTTGAATATCAAAATTATGCGACGCAGTAAGTCTACATTAAATTTGTTATTAATCGATTCTTATAGAAACTCTGAGGATAGAGTCAAATCGCGACAGAGATTTTAAGGAAAACAACCAAAGATTTGGTTTTGATAAGAAACAAAAAAAAATAAAGTGTAAAATTTTACGTTTTAGATTCATGTGTTTATACCAAATTTGTACTTGTCAAACCTGGGTGATAACTTTAAGAAGTCAAGCGAATTTATGCCGGCTCAGATCCATGCAAGGTGAATTATCTTATAAGGGAGTGAATCCTTTCATTTGTATTCCTTTCGGAGTTGGTGCAAGATCTTGCATTGGAAGCCGATTTGCTAGTCTGGAACTTGAAATTATTACAGTTAAGGTATGAAAGAATGTAATGACTGTTCTTTGATTGGGTTGATGGGTTTCCATTCAATTCTAGATCATAAGAAACTTCGAGCTCAGTTGGCCACACGATGATGACATGACTTTCGTACGCGATTTACTTTACGGTGTTAAATCTCCGTTGAAGCTGCACGTAAGAGAAATTAAGTAGATCGTTGTTAATGTTAAATAAATAAAACAAAGGCATTGTTTATTGCAATATCGATAAGAGAAAACACTTTACTGCTTGATGCATTGTTCCACATAATCCAGTACGGTCTTCAAGATTTTCTTCTCGGTAACTCGCATCCTAATTGCTAATTTTCTATTTGGTTTCAATATGTTGGCGGCGAGACGCTTCTCGTCATCCTCCAAAGTAGTTTTATATGCCGCGAGTAACAATTTTATTCTTATTTGAAGAAATGACCAGGTTTTCTTCTCCAAAACCGTATCTAGCGCACAATCGAGACACTGCAAGTCGGCACACTTATCGCTCTCAATCCAGTGCTGCAATTGATCTATAAAGTAACACAACAAAATAAGAAGACACGAAGTAAATTAGTTAAGTATTATAATCTGCAGGTAAGGAGAATCGGTTAATGGAAGGAAGGCAAACGAACCTTCATTCATGTTGAATACTCTCAGGAAAGCAAGCAGCTCGCCGATAATTGGTTGCTGGCCATTGTTCAAGTAGAAAGTGCTGTTTGGATTTATAAGCAGCTTTTCGAGTAAAATTGCACGTTTTTCTCGCAACGGGTCGGATTGGCTAATACCCAAACTAAGTGCGAAACCATCGTGCTCGTTCTCTTCGTAAACAAATCTACAAAACAAAACAATTTAATAAACAAAACAAAAATATTCTTTTATAGACGAAATGTGTACCCATTGTGAATGAATAGATCGGAGTTCGTTCTGGCTCCATAAAAGATGAATAATTGTTCGCCCTTTTTGAAATCCCTCACGGCCAGACATTCGCTCCTATCTTCCATAGGATTATAATCTGTTGAAATCTGAAAACAAAATAGTTACACCGTTTTCCGTTTAATTGTAAAGACAAAACTACATTTCCATTAGTGTGATTACAGAAATCCCATAATGGAATTAATGCACTGGTCATTTCTGCTTTATCCTCGGACGGGATAGTGTTTTGGCGGGTCATTACAGTAGAAACGGCCCAACTGAAATTAAAACATAAATAATTAATACAATATAACGTACATAGCGCTTCATGTTATTTTATAAATACATAATGATTTGTTTACGTAAACTATATTAATTTGTTTTTTGTTCAATTAATTTATAGTTAAATTACGTCTTAGAAAGTTTTCCTTCAAATAGTAAAGAATCATTACAACCTCTTATTTAACTATATTTCTATATACAAAAAATACATCATTTATAACGATATCATCACTTAATAACTAGTTTTATATTTATTTAGATATAAATATATGTGGCTCAATAATTTAATTTTCTAATTTAATTAATAATATCTGAAATCTTTTATTGAACTATATCCAATAAATTAATTTCTTATATGTATTAAGAGAAAATTAAATGTAAATAGATAATATGAAAGCAGTCAAGATCCGAATGGTTTTCCTTTACAGGAATGCATAGAACTCGTTTATGACTAAATGGGTTACAAAAAATCAAGAAACATTGGTAAAAGTTAGATCGCGAGCGAAATCTCTATACCCAAGCATCTGAATTATATAATTTATTGCTATTGTTAATAATCGTGTATTGTTGACGCTTTAATTTGCATCCGAAGGTGAACATTTACTTATAATGAATTTACCTTGAGAACGTTCTTTTTCAACTTTGAACAGTGAAAGCCCATTGTGACAAGTTCACATCGTCTGCAAGATGGAATACACTTTCTTCTGACTTTTGATCTGCATTGTGCAAAACCGTAATTTCTGAACGAGTATCCCATGATAAACGCTTTTGATATACGCGCGCGCTCCATGTATGTACTTTATTCCCTATTTTTTTTACGTTGGAAGGAATTGCGCAACATGCGCAAAATTCTTTTTAATAAATCGAGGAAGCAAATTCGCCGCGTATTAAGAAAGTGTACGAGAACGAAAACAAAATAATCTATTTGTGAATTCAACTTTCATTTGCAATTGTCTCATATTCTCTGCATGTCGTCTTCGATTCGAACGACGAAGAATAACACCTTTATGTACATTTTTGCACTTTCTACAAAGTTACATGGAAAGTTATTGAGATGTTTGCATACGGAATTGCATATGGACAAGTACATCCCGAGTGTTCACGGAATCACTCAATATAAATATTTAACTATCGAGAGTCATCCTCAAATAATCGAGTATACTCTGAAACAAAACGAATCGACTTTCATTTATTCAAACTCATTGGCAAGATATGCATGATGGTGAGAGAGAAATGTATAAATTACTTATAAAAAGCAGAGCACGTATTTGGAACGAAACCGAAACACTTTCGTACATGATTGTGTGTTCTTTTTTTTTGCAAATTTTATTCTAGTCTGGACGTTATTTCACGAAAAGTTGCATAATTTCAAGCGCAGAATAAAACGGAGAATCGCGTAATAGGAAAGAATTGGATAATGATAAAGGATAATGGTTTTCAGAGCTCTGTTTACTCGGGTTTTGTTGTTGCGATATGTACAATAAGGCTATGAGTTCATAACCTTGCACACATCAATGAAATGTTTATGCAAGTTAATAATTGCGATTTTCTATTAAGAATAACCTAGTTATCTAAATTGTTTTGATTTATGCATATATTTTACAATTTCCAATTTTATGCATATAACATCGCATTTACTAGACAAATGAAATCTCCTTTTACAAATTCTCAATTTTTAACAGAATTCATACGTATACGATATACATACTTTGTAATTTTAATGAAAGAAATGTAAATGCAAAAAAAAAGTGAATTTCAATCAAAGTTTAACCCAATTTATGACTAATTGATTTGTAATCAAAACTATACTAATTTAATTTTTCGTAGATTAAAAGTTGATAGCTCCTATTTGTATAGTTTCTAATTTATATTTATGTTGATTTGATAAATTCTTTATTTTTCAGGTCCATTATGTTTATTATTACATCAAATTTACTTTTCGTGTGAATGAAAAGAAAGTCGAGACAGAGCGCTTTTCTTATATTAACATATTCAGTTGAATATCCGAAACCGTATTTAATTAGTTATTTTCACCTGGATCTTCTATTGAAAAAAAAAGAAGATTGTTTGCGAGGATTCAACGCTTGGTTATTAACAATAAAAATACTTTCGTTTACCTGACGACGCGCTTGGTCGGAAAACAGGTAAAAGCTTAAAAGAAAGACCCAGAGGATTACAATTGAGTATGAAAAGCAACGACAATCTCCAGTTTTTATGGGCTCATTGAAAGCTAATCCGTTTAAAGTCTATCTACGCATAAACCAGGTAATAATAACAACAGCAATCTTCGCATGATCACAATGGAGTACTGAAACAAATGGTCAAGACTAAGTACATTTTAATTGTACTTAGTTGAGGTAATCTTGCATGAGCAACGCAACGTCCTTAGTTTATTTTATTAAACAATGTATGTAAGTGCCGGTGGTTATCATTTGAAATGATCTCCGTTTGAATTTCCACGACGTTCGGTTATATTTAGAGTTGGACTGAAACAGCCGAAGGTCATTTGTAACCTACATCAATGTTAACAGCACTTTCTCCAAATTGATTATTTGCACCGGACCTCTTCTCCGTCTTCTTCATTTTCCCTTACGACGAGATCCGAGTTCGTTTCCTCTCCGTCGTTTACGAACGACAGAGAAATTATCTCTACCGTCGTCCAGCACATGGCGCGACAGAATTGTTTTTTTTTATTTTGATTGTAATTTTCATTCCAATTAACCCCAATTTCTAAATTTAATAATGAAAACAAAAGTTTCATTTTCACTTCGATTGGATTCCTCCTCTACCTAAACCCAAACAACCACAACAAAAATAATATACAGTGGAACCTCGCATAACGAGCAAAATAAATTGTCAGAAAAATGGATTTGTGGAAAATTGTTTCACTATACAAGTAAAAATCCGTAAATTTTAGAATGGATTATGTTCGTTAAGTGAGATTCCATTGTACTTTTGTTTCCAAATTTACATTTCCCATATGAAAAATATAATAACAGTTTTGTCATAAATCTAACATTTTTTAACTTCATCACGTTATAAATATATTTTTTCTCTCGAAATAACCAATGGTTAAAAACGTTTAAAGGAAAAAAAGCATGGATAATTCACTTTTCGAGTTTCCAAAGTTAATTGTTATGGTACTTCCAGGTTATTTCATAAACTTTTAGAATAAGCTTTATTACATTTTATTGCTTCTTTTAAACTTGAAAGAACGGTACACAGATAGAAGCTATTTGTTGGCGCCAAATGGAACATAAAATGTTATTTCAAGTTCATTTCAATTGACAACAATACTGGAATAGTATTATTCTGTATACCTGGACACCATAAAAATACCGACGAAAGATGAGTCCACTCGAATCGGTAAAAAAAAGATTTCTAAAATCGCTTTTATGAATAAAGTATATTCAGGAGAATATTAAAATAAACAACGTATTGATAAAGTGTATTTTAAGTGCCTAACATTTGATTTTATAGTTATTTATATTGTTTTTCTTCCATCTAATAGTTAATTGATGATATTTATATTTAAAGATTTTTTATTGCTTTTTTGGAAACTTGATGTTTAAAAGTTAATTCAAGCAAGTTAAATCACCAATAATATTAGTATTCCACTAGATTTGTGGTTGATGAAGAATTGATATAAATTTTAGTAACAAACGCAATTATCATATTTTTTTATAATATAAATATAGTTATAAATAAAATACGGTAGAAATATATTTGTTTCTGTTATAAATAATCATGTTGCTCAAAATTTTATCAAAATGTATAAATTTACTTCGGAAGGTTATCTGAGTGTTGTAAGAGAAACATATTTTTAGTAGCAGTAGAAATTGTATGTTTATTAGAGTCGAGATGTAACAATCTTTATTGCGGTAGCATCTTCGGAGAAAGCTTCCCTTTGTGCCAATACCATCACTTCATAATAATACTAATAACAAGATCGTACATGGGCGTCGGTGTGTGCGTGTGTCTGCATGTAGAAATATAGGATCTCCTTCCCCACCAACGACGGTGAAAGGCCGCAAAGAGAAGTAAGCACATGTCTATCCTACTGTCATTCAAACATCAACAAACGGGCTCAGTAAAAGTACTGATTTTTCCGAACGCAGACGACGCTCGCCCTATACCAAAACTCGGGGGACCGTAATTTTTCACATTTTTTTTTCCACATTCGCTCTGCTGAAAGACTTCTTGCCAAGATGTTCCGGTTTCTTTTTCGTGTGCTGTTATCGACGACTTTACTGACTGTGTATTTTGGTGTTAGCAGTGAAGAAATTCTTGCAAAAACTGATAAGGCACCAACTGGCTTACAATTTGGAAGAGCTTTAAGGGATGACTCAGGATCGGACGTAAGTTCTTACACATTTATTTAAATTATTAAATACCATTTAAAAAAAAACGATTCTATATTTGTTTTTATAATTTTATGCATTCGTCAACTGAGAATTAAAAATTCTCTAATAAATCTAAATTTTGAAAATCTTTAAAAATCAAACATTTCAGTGTTTCACTTACCTAAATTACTATTGCACTAAATACTGAGAAACGAAAAAAGTACTTTAAATCAGAGGTTTTTAAATTGTCTACGATAAGAGTAAAGTATTGGAAAAATACTTTACTGAAACAAGTAAAAGTTTAAGGCGCGAAAAAACATACAGTTACATTCATTGCATAGCATCGAATTATGTTTCATGTAGTTTTATTTTACTTATTTTTTTTTATTATATAATTGCAATAAAAAAAAATGTTATTACAATAAGGTTAAGTTAAAGCCAATGGAATTACCTCTTGTAGAAGATAAAATTTCCAGCACCTTGAATTGCATAAATATATTCAAGGGAATTGCTGAGAAATAACATTGAAAATAACGTAATTGAATGATGTTAATTGAACTTTACCAATAACAATAAAAAAAATAACATCGTCGTTATTTTACTCAAAACAACAATTTTTATTGTTTCAATTCAATTGTCTTTATATTCCTTCTAGGATATTTGATTGTCTCATATATGATATTGAATGCAAATCACTGTTAATATTACTGAACCTAAAATATATATTTAGTAATCCGTTCCGCCAATATCCCGTGGTGTTAGAAACAGGAAATAAACTGTACTTGAGTAGAAAAAATCGATAATTTAAGAGGTAGAAAATACATTATTAGTATCGTTTTAAATTATTACATTTCTAATGTTACATTAATAGAAACCTGATACTAATTATTTTAAGTACATATATTAATAGTATAGAAAATTCGAAATTCCGTTCGATTGATGCGATTACATAATGCGCGTTGCGTTTCTGCAATTCATTTGGAATTTCTAAAGCGGAGAAGAAAATGAATCATGCAAAATAATATTTATTAGGAATTTCTGCTCGGCTAAACAATTTGCGCAAGAGTAAAATCGAGTCCGTTGTTATGAGAGGATTTCATTTCAATAATCTACTTTATTATCATTGAATATATCGGGTGTACGAGGGGAATTATAATTAAAAAATAAATGTGCTACTGTGCAATTTAATCAGGTCAAAAAAAATATTGTTGGTCTGAAATAGATCCAAGTTCTAGTTTAAAATCAGTTTCAGTGTGAGTCTGTGAACTGATTAAATGGAATCAATGTTATCGGATATTAATTGTGTATCGACTGAACAACCCACGGTTTGTGAACTGTACAAGTACAAGAGCAAAAAGCCGAGACGCAAAGCGAGTGAACTACTTTCGAGTTACAAAACGTGCGTTATATTGAAAATATAAGCATATTTCACCTGCCGCCGTTCCAGAAGGCCTAAGGAAAACGAGTAGTTATAATCTCTACAATTGCATGCCTTTTCATTGCGCAAAGATCAATGATTGCCCAAACACATTCCTTTCATTCAAGATAGTTTTGCTTTAGCGCCTCGATGCATCTGTTTCAATATACTTCTTCTTACATGTTAAATGCAAGAAGATGAAAAAAAAAGATGCGAGGGGGAAGATGATGATGATTATGCCTGCATATTTTTCGAAGCATCATCATTACGTAATGCGGGTGCGATTGAGCCCGTTGCATGAGACTCATCACGTAGATACCTCATTAAAACCATCTTCCCTATTCGAAAGGGAGGTCCAGATTGTGTTACAGGATGTTGCGATGAATGCCACCACCGTCGTTTCATCTACTCTTCGTTACCCAATAACACAGATTTCTAGTAAACAGTCACGTGCGTAAATAAACATCGAAGATCTTGAACGAGATTAATGATGGTGGCACGCGTGTCTTCGGGAAAAAGTAAAAGTTCTAGATGTTAATAAATATATATTTTTACGAGGTAAATGAACTTGAAGGCCCTCGTTCCTCAATTCCATCTCGTTTTCTCTTTCGTATGCGGTTTGTGTTGTGTGTGTGTGTGAGTGTGGCTAAATCCGGACAAAATATCGACTGCCGGTGGTCACATTGTCAATGCATCATTAAAGCCGTACGGAATTGATGTCAGCAATATGTTCGAAGCTGCTACAATCATTACTCAACGGCTCGAGATTACTTTTACACTCGCCCCCTCAGGAATACATAAAACCAAAAGTTTTTCCAGTCGCACATAAATATTTCACTTGAAGTGCATTAACCGTCCGAGTTCTTGTGCTCGTTTGCTGCATGAACGAAAAAAAAAAATAGACACATTAAACTTTACTTATGTCCGCGACGAAAGAAAAACAATGCATGATGTGTTAACTAATACATGGCATAAGTAAACTTATTTCAGTGGTGCTCATATATTCAACATGCACACTCTTCTTAGATTGATCTTTGATCATATGCTTTATACATTACATCATTTTATGATCTGCAACAATTATCTTTGAACTTCTGACTTGCAATATTTTTGTTTAACAATATTATTATTTTTTTATCAAATTCCGAAATGTGCGTTTCTTTATTTTCAATTAGAAATATATATTTAATACAACTTTTCTTCATTGAGCAAATTTATAATAAGTGATCTAAATAATAAATATTGGTTAAAATTACGACTAGTATTCAAATTGCAATAATTTCACTTATGCTAACTACTTGGTAAAAAGGGGATTTTTATAATTAATAATGTATGAGAAAATAAAATATGTTAACTAAATTCATAAAATGAGTTTATTTAAAGAAAACAATTTGTTTTCATTTAATAAAAAGGCTAAATATTGGTTTAGTGAATGAAATCGATGAACCGCGAACAAAATAAACGAAAGAGGTGTTAACTAATTGATTAATTTGGTTTGGTCGGACGGGAATGAATTCGATGGAGCTTGGAAATTGATGCTGCTGCTTGAAATAATGATTGCGTTAATTCATCAGAGTGCGCCGAAATCGTGCAGCTAATTGCAAATAGCGTCACGTAAACACAAACTTGGAGTATGCGAGTCTCTTGTGTATGTTAGAGTTAGTGTTCAGTTTGTAGTCTTTGACCGTTGTACAGTTTAATCCACCAAGTGCAAAGTAATCAATGTACTATTCTGCATTGTGTCTACAAAACCTTAGAAGCCGAGACCGCGCTCATCCCTTGTAAACTATTTCTGTCACCTCGGCCCAATTCATTCTACATCGAATAAACGTGCTCCGTAACTAATTCAATTGCAGACATTATCCTCCAAGAAATCGCAATAAAAATGAGAATACGAAAAAAAAAAGAGCGAAAACATATCCAATTTTGTTTTCAAATACAGACAACTTTTAAAATTACATCAGATTGGCCACTGACCTACAAGCTGTACCTGTTGGAATTTACTTCGATTAAATGCCTCCATGGGTACTATAACATAAAGTCATATAAAAAAAAAGAGCGACAACGATCGCGTTATAAAGAGAGAAGCCGTTCTAAGCGAACGCCACAACCAATGCTGTTTCATATTTGTGTTTCTCGTTTCGTTATAGTTCTACAATTATTGTTACAGATTTTCACGAAAGTGAAATTACATAACGTATCGTTTCTAATAGATTTCTCTAATTATTCCAAAACGCTCAGAGACACCGAAGGAACAAAAAGGTGATTCAACGTGCACGGGTATTTCTGTCTCTCCGATAAAACGAGCGAAAAGAAAATTTGCGTTTAGAATTTCAATTCGCGGATCGCGAACGCAAATTGAATGAATAAATTAATGCCCATTCTTCTCGTTATTATAAATGAAATTCTCCAAACGCACGACGCATCATTGCACAACCATCAAAAGTTAAAAAAAAACATATCGTTAACGTTCAACTGAATTTTAAAAGTAGTAAGATTATATTTAAATCATATAAATTATTTGTACGTAATTTTCAATTTGTCGTTTAAATTATATTTATTGGAATATTAAAGTTGATGTTTGCATTGAATTATTTTGTTTATATATCGTAACGAACTTGTACTTGTTTATTTATTTCATGAAATTAAGTAATATAAATCGTAAATGTGAAATGCTAGGACTGACAGAGAGATAAATGGAATGCGTTTATAAAACATCTTGCAATTCTTTGCAAGGAGATTTATATTATGGTCGTTACAGATGCCGCAATTGCTTTCCACCTAAAATATCCAGTCCGAAGACAAATATGTAAAGGCCTTAAACCCAATATCTCGAAGTCGATAAAATTAAAGCTGTGGCATTAAACTTGATCAATCAAGGCCGGCTCTTCTATTTGCGGCAACAGACGCGCAATCTAGATGACCGGAAGTAGGTTGTAACCCAGTTCTTTATAGAATTCTCAATAAATCACTTCGATGCAAACAACAAGACCAGATGATGGTGTTATACAATGGAGAGGAGCGCTCATTCCATGCTTTCAATCGCTAATTCACGATTAATTATAGTCCTATTTTATATCTTCTACTAAACGTTAATTAAACGTTTCTAATATTACATCTTCTTAACCGTTCAAGGAATTATATTGAATAGAAAAAAAATTCTAAAGGAGAGAGCTAAATTTTAGTGATTCAATCTTGGATATAATTGAAAACAGAAGTTCTATACGCGGAAATCTAATGAAATTTATGCGAAATTTCCAATGTGACAGATGTCGATTACCGGCTGAGTATGTTAAGCAGCCGCAAAATCAATTTCATAAAATATGCGCTTAAATAGAAAGTATTGAAAGTAGTAATAATAGTAAAATGTTTTCTATTCGTATGTTCATTTTTATGCTCAATTTATTTTTGTAGTATATTTTCTAAAATCTCCTACCACATGTGTAGTCACACACAAATTAATTGAATGCCAGAAGTAGAAACATATAACATCCCGGAAACCATCGATAAAATAAGAGGAAGTGACGATTTTAATATAACGCTAATTGTATTTCTTTTTTTTATTGTTCTGCAGCAATGGAGAGCGGTCGAAGAGCATCACGTAGAGAGCAGCGGATGGATCGGAACGGATCAGGATGAAAAGCAGCCACAGAAACGCAGGCGGTTACGGAAACGCAAGAGAAGGCCGCAGATCATTACAGAAGCTTCCGATATCGAAGTGCCAAGGCCGAGGAGACGTCGCCCAGTGAGATTGGACGAAATGCGCGACAGCTGGAGGGAATTGGAAGAAGAGACACCGAAACGCACGTACAACAGAAGACGGATTAGTCCTGTTTATAAGCAGGACGACGCGGATGGTATTGTATCTGCATCCATTAAATTCGCGAACGAAGAAGATAAAATACGCGATCCTTTGCTGGCGATGAAAGATGCTGAAGAGAAGATGAGACGCAAGAAGGTGCAAAATACTACCGGCTCTGCAACTGCAGATATAAAAACGTTGCTGAAACAGAACGGAGGATTGAGTTTGAGTGAAATCTTGCAGCAGAGAAACTTGAGTCTATCGGATCTGCTGAAAGGAAAGAAACAGGCAATTTCAGCATTATCCGAACCCGAACCAGAAGTAATGGCTAGCAGGAATTACGAATCCGATAATGATTCTCTCGAGGAGGCGAAGAAGGAGAATTTGGAAGTGCAGCGCAAGAGGCTCTCGATGCTTTATAATCACAAGGAAAATAAGATTTATAGCGACGTGACTAAGTACGACGTTATTACGGAATCCACGACGGAGAAGCGCATATTTGTACCGTCGCATCCCAAATACTATACGTCAATTAATTATCGTCCGGAAATAGGTATTACAGAAAGAATCACGGAGAGTATTCCGAAATTTACTACCTCGAGAACACCTAACATCAATGAGAATATCATCAGCAGAAAATACGCTAAACTTCCAATAACCAGCGCCAAGATACATCAAACTGTTAAAAAGCCGATGGATGATCATACTAAATTACCACCGAAAGCATTCAAAATTAATCTCAACGATCTGGTAGGCTTCAGCGATGTTATCAGTAAAGAAGATGATAAATCGGATGGGCCTTTTAAAATGTCCTTTGATATTGAAGCATTTACTGCGGAACAGGAAACTACTACATTAAAAACAACTACTACCAAAAGAACAACGACTGCACCCACAACTATTAAAACTACTACTACTTCAACAACAACTACTACTACAGTCGCACCTACAACGAAAAATATAATTAAAACCAAACTGCAACCCATAAGCGCAAAAGATGAAGTAATGGAGATTTTGAGTGACGAATCTTCAAAGCTCAATTTAACTAGGATATTAGAAATGCGCAATATGACAGTGCAAGAGTTTATTGAACAACGCGAACGTGGATCTAGTCAAATTCATTTAGCCGATATATTCCACAATAATACGAAAGAGCCGGAACCACAACACGAACATATTGTCGAAGTTAAAATGGATAGCGAACGTCAACCGAAAAGTTCCAAAATTCATGAAGATCTTAACTTGAAGCCCTTGCCAGATGTCAGTATTAGCAGCGAAGAAATAGTCACGTCTGAAAAAATACCCGGAACCAGTTTTCCCACCTACAAAATCGAAATGAACAGACATACTCCTGTACCGAAGTCCATTTGGAAAAGTATCTATCCGGATCCAATTCTCAAAAAAGAAATTCAACAATTTCAGGAAATTGAAAATTCAATAGCTGAAGCTGTCAATGAGGAGTTAGGCGATGGTCACGAAGATGAAGATGTCAAAGACGAACAAAGAAAAAGTCACTTTGATTACGACGATTATATTCAGTTGCCAATGGGCGTGAAATCTGCGATATTCGCGAGTCTCGCTATAATCGGTATTTCTCTTTTTGTATTCGTAACGATACTCGTGATATTCAGATGCTCGCAAAAACACAAAAAGAGATTATGCTACGCTGAGAGTAGTTTCTCCTGTTCTAAAATTAAATCGCCAATTTTGGAGAACGATCCAAAAACAACGATTAGAAGCTTCATGTCGGAAACTCTGGGGAAGAAGAAAAATGTGTATTCATCACATCAGCAAAGTATGTCGGATTCATGGGAAACCGAGAAACCTTATCAATAAGGCCAACATTTTATGTATTTATATTAAAGACTTGATAACGTGATTGAATGTGCAATATTTATATTATTATGTTTTATTTATTGTTTCCACAAAAGACTTTTCATTTTAAGGCATTTATCGTTTTAGATTTATATAATATATAAGTATAAGAACAATCACTAAATAATACTCATTATTAAGTTTTGATGGCTCTGAGGCTATTGTATCAGTTGTAAATATTCATGTAGACTTTTAAAACATTTATGAATAAAGCAACACGAGTTTTTTTTTTAACTAAATTAATTATGCAATTTTCTCTTACCAATATTGCTTAAAGGAGAATTTTCCACGTAAACCCAAACAAACGGACTCCTCGGAGGTGTGGATAAGCTTGTAGAAATAAGCATATTGCCTGCAAATGCTTTTGATTTGTTTGAGCGCCAATTTAAGATTCGGAGAACCAATGAGCTCTTCTAATTCAAGATAGTCATAATATAAAACCGTTGAATAATTATTCGGCAAGACGTCGATGTAGGGCTTCCAGAAGGAATCCTCTTTAAACTTCTCCACGAGCAGAAACATTGCCAAAACAACGTTTGGCATATTCTTCAAGATCGCGTCCTTTTCAAGGAGCGGAGCTAAGGTCGTGTGCATTGCTGAATCTAGAGTAAGCATAATCTTCCTCGGTATGGCAATGATCAAGGACCCTTCCACTATGTCCACTTCAGTTTTAAGCCCCAAATCGTATCCCTCGAAATGGGCAATGGATGTACCATCGAATTTCGCGCCATTGTCCTTAAGCCAGACTTTGAAAGCCTCCAATGCTGCGCCATCTGTGCGGTTCGTGCAGATTTCGTTGGCTTCCAATTCATTAATTTTCTCTGTTAATGCAAATATCTCCTTGTGGGCTTCTAACTCTTTAGTGACATTAGCATGGGGCGTTTTCACAGTCACCCTCAGCAATTGATCGACCAGCTCAGACAGTTTCTGCTGTTTGTTATTGAGGTTAGGTCTCGGTTTGTTGTGTTTAGACTGACTCTTGCGACCCATCTTTCAAATTGATTGCCAATAATGCTACAGGCCCTAAAATATTAAACCTTTAACCCAACTTTCTCCGGAGCACGTGGCCTCTCTTCTTCAATTTTACGTACACTATTCGGTTACACTAATTTTAGAAATAACCTCAAACAACGCTCAGCTTTAATAGATGGAGACACAATGTAAAGAAATTTAAAGAAGAAATTGGACTAAAATAATTTTTATTTATAGAATATTGAATTACACCTTATGATTCAACCAGCTACACTTCTCACTAAACTTAACCAATATCTCAGATAAAAGATTATTCTATTTACAGTTAGACAATGTCACAAAACCTGTTTCTAAGTAAATTAATCAATTAAGTTTAATAATTAATGAAAAACTGTATTTGCTATACTGAAAACGCAAATAATATGAAAGTATAATCCTATTGAAATTCGAGAATAAATTTATGCAACTGCACACACAACATCTATGCTATGAGAAAAACATATCTTCAACTGCAAACATCCATTAAAAACTCAAAGTATTTCAAAATTATTTAATGTTTAATATGTTTAAATAAACGTCCTTAATAATTATAAATAGTAAATAATTAATAACAGATTCATGATTAATTACTTGTGCTTATTCGTAAAATTATATTTATTTCGCATACTTTTTATTATATTGTGTATAATTTATATGGAAACTGTAAACTTTTTATTTTCTTTTCAAATATATAATTAAAATAGATGTTCAGGTTAATACTTCTTGCTTGTATTATAATCATTAACTAAACTTGAATGCTCAAAGTACAGTGATAGCGCAGTGCATATTTTCCTTTGAACGCTATAAAGTTTTCGAAAGTTTACAGAAATAAGTTTTATTAAAGCATTTCTCAAGACAAAAGATTCTCGTTAAATAGTTTTAGAATTACCAACATACAACATATTTATTTGCTTATTAACAAAATGAAACATATGCAAATCTTATAATTATTTGTATAAATTTAAGGTATACATTGTTATTTTCAAACATAAAAAATATGGTTAAAATATAAAGTAAAATTAAAAACAATAAAGTTTTCTGAAAAAAACCCTCATTGTCAACAGAAGCGTTTAAAATCAGTGAATTAACATTTAATATTTCATTATCACATTCGAAAAATTACTTTTCTTAGTTATAAACTGGGATTTAATTAGGTAAATCTAGGATAAATAATGATGTTTGTAGTTTCATATTATAAAGATACATATTTTGAAAGTAATTAGTGCTGTTGGCGTTTAATTAAATAATGTTGACGACAAAACGAATGTTGTTTCAATGGAGTAATGAGAATTAAGTTTTAAATTGGGCATAACAATAAGGGCTCTTGCATTCAGAAAAGCGGTGGAAAAGTAAACGGCGTGCACAGCGAGAGTTTATTTCATCATAAATTTTCATAAAACACTTTAAGAGAGACAAAACCCGGCAATTTATTTATATAGTGGAGGGAACAGGCAGGGCCGACAGCACTTGAATTCTTATTGCGCGCCATCCATAAACCCTCTTAATTAAAAAATAGTCGACCAAAACGAAAGTTTTACAATTGGAAACTTAATTAAGATTTTAGCCTAAGCAATATATTAATTGAAAGTTAGATATAATTGAATATAAATTGATGAAATGATGTAAAACTATTCAGGTGTTGCTGTTATATAATTTTAACCAATACATAACAAGCTTTTGCAAGCACGAAAACGGGGTGCAAAAAAAGTGGTTGGCATGCGTCGGATGCTGCAAAGTTCGGTCTGTGTATATCTGATGTGCAGTTGGCGCTGTAAATTCGGGATGTTCAGAGAGACCGGGAAGCCCGGAATAAAGCTCCGGTTTCGTGTGTCGTCGAAAAGTTTCTGTCGCGCAGAACTAATGTGCATTAATTAATAATCCTTGTCGCGTTCACCTCTGGATTAAACAAATTCACTTTAAAAACTTTTTCCGTTGGTGCGATGCGCGCTAATTAACTTTATTAGAAAATCGGAATGCAATATTGGGAGAGAGCGATGTTCCTCAGTGGTTTCTTGGCAGCGTTTCTTATTAGTTTCTTAGCTGGTGAGTATGCAGAGCTCTTACTTTACTTTAGCAGTCCGTTGGGAAGTTTACAAGTGCCATAAAGATTCGGTTTTTACGAGCTTCACGAACTCACTGTAAAATGCATGCAAATCGTTTAACGATTCATTTACAAATTGTTCTATATTAATTTTAATTTAATAGATTAACAATAAAATTATTATTTCAATTACCTTTATTTTACAATTAATTAGAAAAGTAATAAGCATTAATTATTAAAATATTTAATTTTACAGAATATTATTAATTATAATTAACAAACTAATATCAATAATACCCATTTCAACAATAATTAACAAACATAAAAGTGAGAAATAATAAAAAAAAGTGCAAAACAAAAATTAATTCTTCAATAAAATATTTAATATTAATTATTTCAATCTGAGACTACAATTATTAAGTGTAAATATACGTGCTTTAATTATATATATCATCAACCGATATATCTTTTTATTCATTCTTTGATACAGTATATTTTAGGTACGTTAATTAAATTCGCAGTGATTTTATCTCTTAAATTATGTTTACTTATAATCTCACCTGAATTTATTCGTGAAAATTATACAAATATAAACTCACTGAATTATGTAGTAAACTTCTTTTATTAAATATCGTTCTGAATGAGATATGTAAATTGAAAACAAATTACAGTAAATAAAGTATAAATTTTTGTTTGACGCATTTTAGAGGAAATTATAAATTTTCCTTTGGCCTTTGTTAATTTTATCATAGAACGTGTCTTATTTATTTTGAATTTATTTTATATGGAAAATATATAATAATTATTATTTTATAAATTTTATTAAAATAATATTTGTACTCAATTATTTATAATAATTGCACTTTTGTGCATTGTTAATCATCTAATTCATATTTTTATCATTCAATCAAAATATAAGTAACTAAGAAAGGTTTATTATCTTTTATTTCAAGTAACGTTTATAAGTGCACTTGCTTATTTACAAAAGATTACATATCTGTTATATCCATTTATAAATTAGCAATATTAAGCTTTTTCCAGCTTTGCAATGCTTTCTGTAATAACCATAAAACTTTTAAATAGACTAGTCTCTTACAAATCCAGTTTCGTAATGACTATAGTAACTGCGAATCTTGGATTTAAGACCAGATTCAGCAATTTTATCGACTACTATTAAAGTGTTGTTATAACATTTATTACATATATTTGTTATGGTAGCAGTTTGTAGCTCGATGTTAACGTTCAGTAAATTAATTTCCTATTGATAATACGTAACGAAATTTCGTAGGTTGGAGTGTTTGAGTTGTGAAGATGTTATGCAGTTAGTTTACTTCTGATTCATTTGCATATCAATCATACCTAGTTAAACTTTTCGTTACTTATTTCAATTAAAAATGAATTTTAATACATTACTTTTAGATATTTTTGACAATAATATTAATTTCTTTCAACTTTTAATACGTTTCGATATGTGTATATTTTATAAAATAGTTTGATTTGATGAAATATAAATAAATTGTAAAATTCTTTTACTAAGAAATAAAAAGAAAATAAAAGTGAAAAATCACTTATTTTTTTTTGCTAAAGGCGTTGTCAATGTTATAAAGTATTAACCTATATAAATCAATGATTGATGAGCCTAACTGGAGGAGAGGTGTTATTAGATATTGAAAAAAAAAGTCAAGTGCTTAAGAATAATGATGAAAATGTATCGTGCTTGACGAATAAAGTATGTAAGCTACCAAGAGCACGAAATGTGTATAAAAACGAGGATAAAAAGGGCATTACAGGATCATAATTGCGCAGTTTTACGATCATGTACCTTCGAGTGGTCTGGTCCTTGCGTTGTGATTGTTGTAATACTTTTTTATATATATGCTGAGAGTGCTTTTTTCTTTCGACAAATGGTTTTGCATTAAAACCGTGCTTTCGTAGCCATTGTTACACTTTGCTATACCTAAAAGAGTTGAAATGTATAATTATAAAAAAAATAATTGCGTTCTTTCCATGCTTTTATCTTACCTTGTTTACATGAAAAGAAAACCTTTAAGATGCAGCTCCCATCGCTAACCTACATTTTTTCTTCTTTCTTTCGGCATCTTGCATTTCCTTGACAAGTTGTCAGCTTGTCACATCACATATTGGAATTTAAATGAAAAAATAATGGTAAATATTTGCACTGAGGTGAATACCTTTGCATTTTCACAAATAAAAACTTTGTGAAATATCATAGTATAAATGTTTATTTTATTTAAACATATATTTCTTTATTAAAAATATTTTGAAAATATCATATTTTTTTTAAATAAACTCACTCAAATTGGCAAATAGTACTGGTTTATCCAAATCAAATCAAATTCATCAATTTTATAAGTCATCAAACTGCAGTGGACGTCATTACTTTAAATTAGTTTGGATTCAGCTTTTTTTTTAAATTAATTAAAGTTAAATTAGTAAACGCAAAAAAAAAATCAAATAGAAAAATGATTGCTTTTCGTCACGTCGACATTTTGACGAGGTCGACGCAGATTGCTGTTAACAGAGAGAATAAAAAAAAATAATAGAAGTGAGAGAGAAAAGCAAAATTAAAATTGCACCGGAAGATGGAAATAATTTGGTGCTTCAATTTTAAAGCCACACATTGTTTCTCTCTCTCTCACTCTCTCTTTCCAAAAATCTCATAACTTCCCCTTTCAGCCATATACAAAATTAACAAAAGAATGGGATTTACACTAAACCGCACGCCTCCTTCGAACCGTCCCGAAAGTCGCCTTTCGAAATCGCTAAAAAAAACACACGGAAGGGGCTTTTCAATTTCCTTTCGTGAGGATACTTAATGCCCAAAACCATAATTAAATTGTCAAAAGCACATTTCGCTCCCTCGGGTTTTTGTTTTAGTCTTCGTGCGTTGCGACAAGAAATGTTTTATGCAACAAGTTCTGCTTTCCTCTATTCTCTTTCTGCTTCCCTTTTCTTCTCCTTCTCTTCCTCCTATCATTTTTTTTGTTTCATTGCGTGTAGCCAAGTTATTCATAGATAATATAAAGCCATTTGTATTCATGCAACATGTGTGCGATTTCGTGGGAAAACGAATGGGAGGATTTAGATAAAAGTCCCGATTCGAAATTACGTTGCTGCATTCAAATTAATGCCTTTCGTTTCGAATCAAAAAGAAGAAATGCAAAATAAAAAATACGCGTGAGATGAAACGCTAACATTCTCATTAAATGAATTTTCACCGCTAATCCAATTATTTTATCTACCTTGGAATATATTTTCTTTTTATTTTACGAGTTTTATTTGCGGAGTTTATAATTAAAAGTAACAAATTCACAAAATTAATGGGTTTTCTTCTTGGAGTGAAATTCGTCGTTAAAATTATAAAATAATCGCTTACAATAATCATTAATATTTATTTCGGTGGAGAAAGTTGATGCAATATTAATGTAGTTGTAAACTCGTCGAGTGTGTACTTGCTTCAAAATTGCGAGGGATCTTAAAATATGTAAAGCACCAATAGAATAACAACTCTGTGCCATATTGATTTACTGGCGCCTAAAATCATTTCAAGGTCTTCCCAAAATTAACTACCCGCTTGAGGAAAGAAACAAAAAAAAACATTGACATACAACCTCACCCGGCGCTTCCACAGGATTCCACAGACTCATCGTTCAGCGTTTCCAAAGATTCTATAGAAAATGAAAATGTCTTTACTACAAGAAATCTTAATGAAACTTCTGAATATGAATATGAACCTAATCATTTAAAAATATTGTTAAATCAAAACTAGAAACGTAATGTAAATAATAACTTGTATCAAATACATGGTAATATTGATATTATTTTTATTGTCAAAACATAAATTTATTCAATTTAATTTGATTTATTTCATAATTACATATAAACAAAGCCTGTATATGTACTTTTATCACAATTCAGAGACGTTTCATTGCTACGTTTCAAAATGCTTTTTTAATATCAAATCATGTATAGTAATATCAAATACTTGTCATAAGATAGTTATGATTATATTTATTTTTCAAGTCAAGTCAAGTGTATTTTATTATAATCTTTGAATGTAAGGTCAGAAAAAAAATATACTTAAATATTTGTAAAATTCGTTGCGGCGCACTAGTTCAGAATTCCATTAAATAAAATCAAATAATCTCACCACTCGACAAGGAGATTACTATTAGATCAATATTTAATTAGGAGTCGACCTTGTACGGAAATCATTATCACCCTGCAGTTGTATATCATGTAGCATATACCTATTGAAATTTATAATGGTATTCGACATTCAACTGCACGTTATATAATTGTTGAAATAAGTTCAACAATTGTTTTAAAATTTTAAACTAAAGCGTGATACTAATAATGTGTTAATGTACTTCAATTAAAATAAATTTATCATAAAATCACAGTGCCGTTGACGTGTTGTTCTCTAAAGTTATTATGAAACCTATTATGGTATCTTGATATGGATACGAGACAAGAAATCGCTTTCGCTGCGTGCTTTTAATGAGTTTATGCGGAAAGAACAATAAAAAAACATAGTAAATGGATGTGGTAAGCCTCAAGTTGAATTTATTAGCGAAGCGGAAACATCCTCGCTTTTAATTGAAATCATTATTTGCAACTCGAACATCAATCAAATTAATCACGCCCCGGCTGGGTGATTACTACTACTACTACAGTTTTCGGTCGGTCCTATGTGTATTTTTCTTTTTTGTTGTTTTTCATCCTAAACTGAAGGGATAACCTACAACTATGAAATTTCAATCGCACGGAGGAGCGAATGTAATCAATGTGTGTACCCAAAGTGATATGAATGCGTGCTACAAACCAATTGCAATTTGAGTGGGAATGGAGATTTTGTTTGTTTGGTGTCTTTGTAACTAAATTACCGCAGCTCGTAGTAATTACACAGATTATTAACAATCCCTTGATTTAAATCGTGTGTTACAGAATTTCGCTGTATTTTTTAAAAATATAAGTATTTACATTTATATTGAGTTATTTAAATTCTCGTTTCTTGATTAATTCTATTTAACTTTTCCGTCTTCCGCTTTTAATTCATTCTCTTCAATATCCTAAGAATTTAATTTCATTTTATACTGCTTTCATTTATTTTTAATATAATAAATATTTAAAAATATTATTATTGCATTTTCGAAGATTTTAAATTGAAAAATAGTGAAATCATTTTTGATTAGTATCGAAAACATTAAAAATTCCATTAATCTATCGATTGACGAATAGGATGCGTTCAACGAAAATACTTCGTTAAGCGAGACTTGGTTTTCAGAAGTAAAAATACTATGACTGCAATGAGGATACGTATCTTCGTATTAAAAAAATAGAAATGTTATTGAAATCACATTTCAAAATATGAGTCGAAAGTTGATTGTTTGTGATTTGTTTTGTCTTAACAATAACACTTCCTTCTAAATCAGTATAATTTTAACTAAAAATAAAGCGTCAATGTAATTTAAGCATCTTCTTACTTTTTTGGTTATTAACGTTTTTCGGAAGAAACTGCTTTAAATTCGTCTTAATATTCTTTGTCTTCGTAACAAACAAACTTTTATAAATTTTCTACTGATTCCATACATTTTTAACATTCTACTTTTGTCTGATTATTGACCATAAATTGGAATATTGTCTATGATAACGAAGCTTCAATGTATCGAAACCCTAAGTACATCGAAGCTTCGTTAACTGAGGCAACGTTATCCTACCATATATTTTACATTCAGTTGGCTTTAAAAATGAAGCTTGTTTGGTGCAAAACATGAGTGATCGATTTGACGCATACGTATTTTACTGTGCAAACATTGGTGACATTTATTTAATTAGGCCAATTGATTGCATTCCAAATACGTGAAACACCAAAATGCAATGATGGATCAATGTGAGCGAATTAAGTTAACTACATTTTATGTTGGGTCTAATTACGTAATTGGAAAATTGTGTTTTCGCATTGCGTAATTAGCAATAGTTAATTAATTTATCAATTATTAGTTTATATATTGATAATAATATAGATAATTTAAATTAATTAGTAATGTGTGGAAACAAATGATATGATATAAATATATATTTTAAACTGTACAAAGGAATATAGAAAATGAAATTGTTGTATTTTTTAACTTGAAATATTATCAAAATTTCATTAAAAAGTGAACGAGGAAAAGCTGAAATTGATATTTTGGTTTCATGCTTCCTTTTTATGATATAATCTCGACGTCGAAACCGCTGCAGGTGCTTATAATATGCTTTCATATTCTGTTTTATAAACAACCATCACTTTATTCAATGAACATAAAAAGCGAGTAGAAATTGGTTTAGAAATACACACATTTGTATTTTATATTCCTAAATTATATACATTCCATCGAGTAGTTCAAATCTTCAGATTGTAAAATTCTTCTGTATTCGTCTTTCTTTAATTATCCTCTCCTCGCAATTCAGTGTTTCTGCTGTCGATATTTCACCTTTCTCATACAAATCATCCCTTGTCTCCGAGACAAAGACGTAAGGCTCTATTCTTCACGATTATTCACGCAACTTTAATTCTATTTGACTACGACAATTCTACGAACTTGGATTGTTCACACTTAATGCGTTATATAATAATTTACCTGGGGCTTTCATCAAAAAGATGCGCTTTCTCTAAATTTATTATTAAGAATAATTTTAATTAAATGATCCAAAATAATTATACATATATGATTTGCATTAAATAAGTATTTGAAACTTTTAACCAAATGTTAAAATTACGAAATAATCAGTGTATATTATTAATTAGCTACAAATCAAAGATGATTACAATTGAAATCCGATTGTGAAATTTATACAAGATTGTGTCTAATCAATTATATAGTATTGAAGTGATAATTATGTAAATACTACTTGATTGTATACATTGATGGTAGAGTCTTGTGGTAATTCGATAAGTCTTGAATGCATTATGTGTGCACACGTAAACTGTTCATCCGCGTTTGCTCGATAAAGTCAGTTGAAATTTCCATCCATTTGTCAGCAACGAGGTCACTTTCTCTGCAGAGGAAATTGTTGTAATCAAATCTTCGAGGGTGATTTATTAATACTCGTGAAACACTCTTCTAACCCAAACACGTTACGCAATCACCGACAATAAATGTGTGTTAATCATTTAATTCTATGTCAACCCGCAAATTCGAACCGAATCACAAATCATATTGAATAGTGAATAAATCATGAACACAATCCATGCAAACATTTGTGATTTATAGATGAATGCATATGACATGAATATAGGATTTACTGACATTTTTCTTTAATAAATAATATGTAAATATTATATTTTTTTTATAATTATACTGTTAAGTTTAGGAATTTATATTTGGTATTTTGGTTCTGATCTCTGAAAGCACAAAGGGAGCGGTTTTCAATAACATTTCAGGATTATAAAGGAAAATTGATTTCAGTAAAATTATTAATAAGCAATTAATTGTTTATGTTTGTATTACTAACATATTTTGATTATAATTATGTGCAAAACAACTTTATAATTGCAAATTATAATTTTATTTGGTTTATTAACGTTTTATCAAAAACACATGATTGGTATTTTTCGTGTTTGATTGATTAAAAAACATATGTTTACGTGATTGTTGTAGATGTATGTAATGTAAACGTGTTAATTGACATTTATGTGACTGTGAGTGAAGGTAATATGTAAATTGTTTCTATATGGCTGAAATTCAGGCAGATATAATTAACATAGTATATACACCAGTGAGTTTCCAAATTGAGTGTATCAAGTGGATGAACAACCTCAATCAATCATCCCCATTCGTTGATCCTCCACGCACTGGAGTAGTAATATAATTGTAATGTCGCATATTAACAGCAATGTATGATATATTACAAAATTACATAACTTTCACCGCATAAATTGATAATGTTGATATAGTAATTGTCCGAATCAGTAATTGTCGGAGGAAGTTAATCTGAAGATTGTTTCACTCGGCTTTATAACAAATGATCAAAATTTGGAAATTGGTTTGTTGGATGGGTTTGAGGGTTGAGATATATTTAAAGTTGGGCGTTTCTCGTTTAAGTGGATCACTTATTAATGAAAATCTCCTTTGTTAGTGGCGCAGTAGTAATCGTCGTAGTAAGTTATAAACGTACCCGGACCCCTCTCTTCAACCAGAAAGTTTCAATTTCGGCTGCAATTAGGATATTTCGGTTTAATTAATCCAACCGCACCCAAACGAAGTAAATAGGAAGGATGGTGGGAAGAAAGGGAAGCTGCATCAACAGGAGGAGCTTGGTAAAAATGTAATTGTTGGACGGTTCACCGGTGATCCCTCCCTAGGGGATCGATTAAAGTATTTTTCAAGATAATCCGGTTAAATCTTCGTTTCCCTTACAACTACATCTTCCATGTAAAAAGGATTGTGTACAAATAATTATATGCTGTTTTTTAACTGAAGCGTATATAAGAAGTGCCAAATAATACAATAGATTTTGTTGCCAGTAACATATTTCATGTATTGAATTAGACACATTTTGTACATGATTTCTTCGTTTATTATTTGAATATTTGAACAATGCAAAGTGCATTTTCTTATATAAATTATGTGAATTATTTTACGGGAAGCCGACTTTACCAATTTCATAACTAATTCATCACGCAAAGTACAACAATTTTAGAATTTGTAGTGACAGTTCATATTTCATTGATAGTTACAAAATAAAGTATGGACTTTAAAGATTACTAAGAAACATTAATTTAATTTTAAGTTTTGAGATTTTCAACTTTTTTAAAATATCTTTTCTGACTCTCTAAACGTTTATCTTAATTCATTTACTTATTTCTATAGATTTTAAACCTATTAAACAAAAAAGTTTTACATTTTTTGCCAATGTTGTTATATAATTTATTTTTAAATTTACCCTCGACATAGACTAATAAATGTTATTAATTTCTATTACATGAATTAAGTTTCATATAGTTGAAAAAAACAAAGAAAAGGAAAACAAATCCATGTAATTGAATGTTTAAGGAAATACAATTTCTTTAAAAACATTGAAAAGTTGGTGTGATTTAATATCAGATCTTGTAAAGAATGCACACTCTTATCTTTACGCTCGTTTTTGTGTGCTCAATGGCTTGTTAAAACGTTTTTCTTCAGCTCGATACGCCTCCAGAGAACGTGTTCTAGAATCGATCTCGTGTTAACTAAATTTTAACCGAATTCTAGGGTCTTTGTCCATTTATAATTCACGTTAAGCTTGTCTCACAGATCATGTACATGGTTACATGCAATCTATTATTCAAAACTATAGCTATTACTGAACGTTTCACTATTTACAACTATAGTAAGTTTTTGTTTAATTATCTAATCTTATATATTTAATTTCCATTTTTCAATATTCAATTCAGGTGTTAAATTAATTTAAATTCTAAAACATATTTGAGACATTCGAAGTAATCTTTATATATTATGTTGTTTCTCTCGATTGATTGTCCCAGGAGCCCCATGTTTGTGATGGATCAATGAACACAATGATGCTTGTAAAGCTCTTCAATTGGAACTAATTTTATGTAATTATGTTCGATAGTTTCCCATAATTGTACGTGCTTACATGCTTAAATAAGTTTTAGTATGACTATATACATTTTTCGATTCTTGCTGGTTTTCACGTATTCACGCATTCTTTTGGTCATAGTAAAAATATCTATGGTCTCGGCACTGGTCAATTATTTTTTTGTTTTAGAAGTCTTAGTACTATTGGTAGATAAAATCAGATTGTTCTTATGTGAACTTTTTAGAATAAACTAAAATATAAAAAAGAAAAACTAGTCCATTAATAAGTATTTTGGTCAGTCCGTTTAATTAAAAGAAATATAACAATGAAATTCAACAGCTTTTGCAAAATTCACACATCCTTCTTCCTGGAATCCATTTAACACAAGTCTTTTAATTAATCGCACCGTGCAGCAAATTTCATTTAATTTGAGGCAATAAACTGCACATTATTGGAACCATCATCGCACGTCTTCCAAACCTGACATTTGTCCTTTTCGGTCGTCCTATATAATCTGGAAACGAAAGGAACAATGTACAATTCCAGCTGGCTTTAATGAATTTCCGAATTAACGAGTTTTTAAACTCACTGCGAATTACTCTCTTTTTCGCTAATTACTTTCAGACAAAATGGAGCTACTTTTAATTTCAGATACATAATTCGTTTGAAAGAAGGTGATTCGTGCTGAAAATATTCGAGGTGGAAAAAAAGAAACAAGAAAGTAAAAGTGTAGGTGTCTGAGCGATTCTTCGGCTTAGATTGTATTCCCATTCCTCAATTTTCAAAGTGAACGATCGTGCGTATAAAAAATTACCGAAAACAAATTTTAATTATAATTATGTAATCAAGTGATGTTGAATAATGCAAAAAGAGATCGAGAAAGGAACAACTTGAAAGGGTTATTTTTTTTTGTTTATTTCGATAAGTACGTAAAATAAAAAGAAAGCTGTTTAAAATTTATAAATAAATTTAATTTAAACAAAAATACAGAGTTTAGCATTGGATCTACTCAATCCATTATTCACTAAAATGAAAAATACTGCTTTTTTGAGCGTTTTATTTATTGGATAAAATCACAGCAATGTAGTCACATTTCCCAAACATCCTGCTTTCATATATATCCTTTGTATCCATTAAATCTATTATAATTTACGAAGAAATCACTAAAAAGTGAAAACACTGCTTTGTCGAGAACAGTGAGTTTCAACTAGATTCAAGTTACTTGTTTCAGTTGATTTTCAAGGAAAATGTATGATTCTTTAATTAAAATGTCAATAACTTATTAATCAACTAAATTTTTCATGAAATTATTGAGAATTGTATGAAAATAAATAACAAAAATAATAATATTGCAACCTTGTAAATGTTTGTACCTGAATACAGTAATGTTAAAAGCGTATAGAAACGTTTCGCTTTGTTTTTGTGCGAAACAGATTTTATTCTAGTTTGCAGATTTGAAATGTCACTCAAGATTGTATCATAAAAATGTAAAGCCTGTCATGGACAAAACAATAAATGATTCGACAAAACTGGAAAAAAGATGGAACAAAGAATGGAAAACATGAGCCGCGTTTAAATTCCCGGGTTTAAACATAAGAATATCTCGTATCGATTGCGTTTAAAAATTACTTGCGAAATGGTAAACAAAAAACCGGTGACAACGGCAGATGAATAATTGCCTACATCCATTTCTTGCACATAAATAACGACGTGCCGGTTTCCTCTCAAGCTCACTTTATTCGCAGGTTCGTATTTAAAAATAATAGCGTTCAAGTATAGGCTGAAATTTATTTGTTCTTTATTTAACTGTTTATTATTATTAAATTGTTAAATTATATTTACAATATTCAAATAAAAATGTACTAATTTACAAATAAGTTTATGTACACGAAATTTGTTTATGCATTCTGAAGCTACACCTCGATACTTAAAAAATCCCGAGCGATTTAGCAGAAGGGACAAAGATCTGCCACTGAGTTTAACAGTAATGTAATTAGGGAAACACCATGAAGTTTATTCTGAAAAGAGGGGCTTAGTTACTTAAAGTTTGGAAACCACTGCCTGAAAACAAAAATCAAGTATGTAACAGAATTTGCTGTTTGTTATTAATGGAGTAATAATTTTGACGGAACAGAATTCCACCAACTGGAATTTTAACTAGTATTTTTTGTAAGGAAGGTGTAGACCTAACTAATATAGCTACAGATACTTCCCATATTTTTAGACATACCTTTCAAGTTACTGAAAATACAGTAAGATTTACTACATCAGCTCACCTTTAACTTAAGAAAAGTTAGCATTATTAGTGTTAGAAAATAATTATTAATTAAAAAACTATAATAGTAAATTATGTCTATTTTTATGATTCAATAAGAAGTTATATTAATAATAATAAACATTTACTGTAAATGTTTACAATACATCCCTGTAATTGATCAATTGTTGCTCTATTTGTAATTGAAAAGAGTATCAATGTATGTTTTGATAATTTGTAAACATAATACAATCAACCTGTAAACAATTGTAGCACTTTTTTATTGGTGGTATTTTCTTTAAGGCGTGCGGACATTTACAGTCTATTTTCGCTGCTCTCGCATCGATGTGCATTTTATGGAGCATGTGATATGTCCAGAATGCCGGATCCGTGATCAGAATCTCATACAGGATGTTCGTCCTTCTTGCGTTGACAAAACATTCAGGATCGCGCTTTTCCAGCGCGTGACTCGCTTCTACATTACGTGTCTATGTAAACTTCTGAGAGTCTCATGTTTGTGACATATGGAAGATGTGAATATGTAACCTTTAGAAATCAATAATCTTTAATAGGATTTAAACATTGTAACTATTAACAATTTTGTTATTGAACCTGACTTAGCGCCTTGTGATTTCTGGCTGTTTCCAAAAATAAAATAAAGAAAGTAAAAAGTCTTCAGATCCAATGTATAGATCATTAATTAAAAGTTGAGAAGCTCCAAAAAGCCGATTTTGAGGACTGTTTTGAAAGGTGGCTCGGCTCTACTGACTTAAGAAATGTATTGAAATAATTGGAAATTCTGTAGAGAAATTACAAAAGGATGAAAAATAAAAATATTAAAATAAAATTGTTTTTATTTTGTTTTTTTTTCAGCCACTCGTACATAGAAATTAAACTCTAATTGAAGCCAGATTTTCTAATTTAAATTTATCCAAATATATTTCCGCAGTTGAATTATATTAAAGTTCCTTTGGAATGTTTGGAGCTCGCCGTAAGGATTGAGGAATTCTTTGAAATACTCGGACGAGAATATTGAGAATGCAGTTTCAACGCATTTTAAACTTATATACCTTTCCACTTATATATCACGACTGCTTGTGTATTTTCATTACGCAATCAACGATTAGTTCTAATTCAATTATATATTTGAAATATAATAATAATTTTTCTTCTATATATTATTTATATCAGGTTTCCTTTGGTAAATAGATTGTTGCAAAATCAAACATTTATGTTTAAAATGCGTCAATGAAATGCAATTACTGAGTGCAAATTCACGTTTAGTAATAGATAATACTTAATTCCACTGTAGCAGTAATATCAATTTGAATATAATTACAGTAATAAGTAAAGATAATATTGTGTACATAACAGTTTCTTGCTGTTCTGTTAATGCGATATTAAAGTCCTAGTTTGAAGCAGAACCTGTAAATTTATACAAATTTGAGAAATTTACAAATCACATACACAAACTTGATACAAATAAAAAACTGTCATGTCCCAGGGTTAAAAAATCCTTGGACACCGTAGATTATCTCGTTGCGGAGTCTTATGAATTTTAAATGCAATATTCTTACAATACAATAGTTGATCTCAGGAATTATTACTAAGAGTTACATTCTCCTCTTAAGTTAGAATTTATGAAGTAAGTGCTCTTTCTTGGATCAACTTCTCAGTTCGGTTAACTAGGACTTCCTCTCTATTCGATCCCCTGACTAAGACTAAATTATATAATACAAAAATGTGTTCATTTCAAAAAGGGGCTGCGTGGGAGAAAAGGGTTTGATACAAATATTGATTACCACCAATTGATTAAGTGGTGATACAAATAGACGCAACTATGCGATTTTATGTATAACCGTCATTCGGAATATTCCACAAGTTATTCTAAATAATCACGTACAAGTATCCGTTTGTACATTTGATAGATACGTTAAATATAATTAAGAGGAAAGTCATGGCCCTAACAAATATACATATTAGTTATACAATAGATGACAATAAATTAGTCGGCCACAACAAAACATCAAAAATATGTTCTTAATTCAGTTTAATTTTGCAAAATTATAAATAGTAAGTAAAGTAAAATTGAATAGATTTTATATTGAGTGGAAACCATTAGTCAGATAATAATATTTTCTTATGAAGTTAGCTACTATTTATTTTTTCAATATAAATGTTTACACTCACATATAGAAAAAAATATATTTCTTTCGTCCTAAATAAAGCAGATACATTTGAAATATCCACTGAAAGGAATATTGCGTTCACGGTTCAAATAGCTGATAAAAAAATCAAAGAGAATGGGTCGAGGGGGAAGATATAAAAAGGCCGAAACGGTTGTATCTTATATTTAGAAATATGGTCTCGACGGCTTCAATAAAATACTTTCCTTTTTAAAAGAACGCAGTAATGATGAACACGCGTGCATTTGACGTGCAATTAAATACTATTAATCAATCATTAATGTACGTTTATACACTATACAATGTATAATATAAATACAATTATCCAAAAAGAAAAAATCAATTAAAACTAAGTAAATATAATAGAACTTTAACCCTTAAATATCAATGTATCTATTGTCGTAGCCGATCATTTTATTATCATCTATTGTATAATAAATATGTATATTTGTTAGATCTACCACTTTCCTCTTAATTATTACAAATCATATTTTACGTATCCATCAAATCTACTCCTTTTTGATATGGACACATTTTTTGTATTATATAATTTAGTCTTAGTTACAGGGCCCAACAAAGAAGATAGTCTTAGTTGAAGGGTTGAAGTGCGAACTTGGTGTTTCTTGGAGAGTCCAGAGAAGAACCCTTGCTTCGTAATTATTAATTTAAGAAGTGAATGTAACTTTTAGTCAATAATTCATGAGATCAACTATTATATAGTTGAATTCTCAATAAAAACTCTGATGTGTATAATAAAACTAATTAAGAATATTGCATTTAATATTCATAAACCCCTCTAAGACTAGAGATAATCTACGGTGTCCAGAGATTCTTAATTCCGGGACACTACACAATTACAGCCAGAAAGATAATTTTAAAAAATCACAATACATATTTTATATATAACCTTTTATAATGGTAACATACATACAGCCAAATATTAAAAATAAACTAATTGCAAGTGTACAATTCGATTTAAAAGTCCGGTATCAAATTTGATACCGGTAAATTATAGTAAGGCCCCAGTTCTTGTACAAAAATGTTTTTATTTTTGAGTATAAATTCAGTTCCCAAACAGAATTTTGGTTAAGTATTTAGGAACTAATTATGTTCGAAAACTAAGATATTATATAAACAAAAGTATAAAGTAAATTAGTTACTATATTTATTAAGATACAAAAATTATACCATAATAAATTACAAACACAATAAATAAATTACAAACATAAATCAGTCTTAAATATATATCATATTTAAATTACTTATCCTAATTTTAATGAAAATCAATCATTTTTTTGATTGATTCAAATATATCTTTTGATAATTTGTATTTGATACTCTTATCAGTTTGCAATAACATCCTGTGTCCCCATTCTTGAAAATTGGTAGCCTGAACTACATTCGTGAACTTATCCTTGTATATCCAAGAGGCTTGATAAAATATTTGTTTGGTAAATTTGGGACAAGAACATGGAACCTTGGTGCTTATAGGATACCTACAAAAAATAAGATTAACGATAAGAATTAAGATATTTTTCGATTATTTACTGGTAGAGTGGCATAGGGACAAACTGTTGGAGAGATCTGATGGAATTTGTCGTACTCTGAGAGATTGTCATTAACATAACAACATCGATTAGTTTTTCTTCATCCATGTTTTGAAGCGCACCAAATAATTGGTTATTGTACTCTTCTAAATCAGTTCCTACAGATATGATATTCCAAATATATGAAGCCAAAGCAATTGGTGAACTCGACAATGTAATACCTGCAAATTGACATATTTTATTATAATTTACTTATTAACTTATGAATTATTTACTTAAAGAGTCCAGATTAATAAAATTTCCTTGCATGTAGTTTAAGAAATAAACCATTTTGTTGAAAGATTTCCACATATCGTATTTCGATTTATCCGCGTTGATTACTTTATTAACAATTGTTTCTGAAGCATATTTCACTAAGCTTATCTTCCTGAGAGATAAACACATGGTGTTATACAATCCCATAACTTTATCCGGATATAAAATTGCCATATCCGTGCCAATAAATGATCCAACCCCTTGCCCAAATACATAAAACCTATCGATGTTCAAGCGCTTCATCAAATTCTTGAAAAGCGTTGCCACATGAACCGTTGCCCTATCCTTCATTGGATCCGACATGAAATGTCCGGGCAAAGAAGGTATTATCAATTCGAACGATACGTCGCCGTTTCCGCTCGTCAGCTGCGGTACAATGTCGTAGAAGTATGCAAAACTTTCGGGCCAACCGTGCAACAT
Organism: Nicrophorus vespilloides; assembly: GCF_001412225.1. Lineage (NCBI taxonomy): Eukaryota > Metazoa > Arthropoda > Insecta > Coleoptera > Silphidae > Nicrophorus > Nicrophorus vespilloides. The sequence goes on along the minus strand of NW_017100079.1, from coordinate 377,740 downwards.
CAAAAGAGGCACTGTTTTATTGCTCGTCTCTGGTTTTACGTGGACGAAATGAATCTGAAGCCCTTGGACGATTGTAGTGTATTGTGGATATTGATTGAAGTACACTTCGCGTGTTCTCCAGTCGTATTTTTCTCTCCAATATTTAATAACATGTTGTTATTAGACTGTTAATATCCAGAGGCGAAGTATCGCCGAATGTTTAACTTGCGAGAAAACTGTGTTCACAATCTGAAAACATAAATATTTTTCATTTTAACTTAATGCTGCAATATCTTCACAACTGAATTATTTATGTCTAAATAATAAAAATATACAAAAAATATCAGATGTTAGAAAAGTTAAGCATAACATAATAATTGGATAGATGATAGAAAGTTTTATTAACTGCTATAAAAATAAGTCTTAACATTATATCAATTTACACACATTTTTTGTTTAAAACTTATCTTATAAGTAAACATATGTTAAATACATGTTAAATTACCATACTAATGATAGTAGTATACATATATGGTTCTTGTTTTTCTTTCTGATTGGTCAGAGTTTTTCATTTTTTAACGTTAATATTATTAAAAGATTCAATTCTAATTATGAGTAAAAATCAAGAGAGTTTCAAATTAACTAAATATTGTTTTAATTTAATTTTATAATAATTTTATAGTTATTTCAATAAAAACAAATATATGAATGAACT